>NW_027286865.1:0-185000 GCF_022747635.1 Hetaerina americana
GGTCTTGATAGGGCTGTAGACTGCTTCCTGAGAGCGGCTGGGACATTTCGTTATCTGCACGACCATTTTACCAATGCCCCCTCTATGGACCTGAGCCCAAATGTCCTACAGATGCTTGTCCAACTTATGATGGTGAGCTATTCTTTGATTAGCCATTCTTAGATATACCCTTCAAGTTTGGGTAAAGCATTATTTTTTAAAATTTGGAATTATTTTGTCCAGTTAGAGTTCAAGAAGTGTATGACAGGCTTTCCTATTAATCTTGATTATTAATTTTTTTAATGTTGACATTCACTTAAAATATTTGAAACCCTCCTCGAAGCAATGAATTCAGAACTGAACAAAGCCTAACCCATGCTATGTGTGTCATTTAAATAAGTCTTAGAAAAAAATAGAAATACAAATTAATTTGGGTAATTTTTTTATTTTTGAACATACTACTTTGATCAAAAAGTTCCCGGAATAACCACCGTGTGGCGCTCCCATCGTTCCAATTTGAGTTCTGTTTTTTTTTGTTAAATTGGTACATCTGTTGTTGATATTCCCTTTAAATCTTAGTGTCATAACTTGACATTTGCAAAAGTTACGGTCGGTTTTCGGTATGTCCATCAGTGCTTCCTGCGATTTTTCCATTACTTCCTCTCGGCTGCTAAAACGCGTTCTCCGTAATGGTTTTTTAACTCGATTGAACAGAAAGAAGTCACAGGGAGCCAAATCAGGTGAATTCGGTGGCTGTTGGATGGTATTTGTTGCATTTTTCGTCAAAAAATTACGAATAATGATAGCACTGTGCGACGGTGCGTTATCATGGTGCAAAATCCACGAGTTTTCTGCCCACATTTCTGGTCTCTTTCGGCGAATTGCTTCACGCAAACGTCTCATAACGCCCAAATAATACTCTTTGTTTACTGTCTGGCCTTCTGGCAAAAATTCATGATGCACTACACCGTTGTAATCCATGAAAACCGTCAGCATTGCCTTCTTTTTTGACTGAAAACGACGTGGTTTTTTTGGTCTCGGCTCATTTGGTGAACGCCATTCACTTGCCTGATGTCTGGATTGCGTGTCGTACTCATAAACCCACGTCTCGTCTCCAGTAATGATCCTTTTGATGAATGTGGGATCGGATTCAGCCTCGCAAATCATGTCTTTTGCGACGTCAACACGGTCTCTTTTTTGCATGAAATTGAGGTACTTTGCTGCTACACGACGGAAACCCAAATCATTAACCACAATGTCTTGGGCGGATCCATAGGCAATGTTCAAGTCCTCCGCTATTTCTCTGATGGTTAATTTGCGGTTATTGACCAACATTTCTTTTACTTTATCAATTTTTTCACCGACTTTCGATGTCGATGGTCTGCCACTGCGTTCATCATCTTCGATTGACTCACGACCACTTCTGAACCGCTCGTGCCACTGGTAAACGACCGTTTTTTTTAGAGAATCGTTGCCGAAACACTTTTCCAACATTTCCAACGTCCGTGCGCCACTAAATCCGCTTTTTACGCAAAATTTAATACAAGTTCGTTGTTGCAAATTTAAATCCATTTCTGCAATTGTAAAAAATCGCCAACACACACAGAGATAGATGTACTCTTGGCTACGTAACTTTTGCAAATGTCAAGTTATGACACTAAGATTTAAAGGGAATATCAACAACAGATGTACCAATTTAACAAAAAAAACAGAACTCAAATCGGAACAATGGGAGCGCCACACGGTGGTTATTCCGGGAACTTTTTGATCAAGGTAGTAGTCTCCTTTTAGCTTGATAAACTTGATGCTTATTGTAGTACTTAATAATATTCGCTAATCCACATGAGATGATAGCTTTATATATTGGTGATAGGCATTGCTGGTTGCCTTGCTTACATACTTTGGTTTATCCCCAGGCTCAAGCAAGAGAGTGTCTCTTTGAAAAGCTGGACCTTCAGAGCAAGGAAAGGAAACTTGACATTGACCTCTGCCTGGATTTGGCACAAGAAGCAGCACAGGTGAGGGTGACTCTCTCAGGATCTGCATGTTTGCTCTATGAGTTTGCCACACTGCAGTGCTAGCTCAATTCAAATGGTGGAAGAGTAGTGTGTGAGCTTTGTGAAAATGCTTTGATCAATAAGGAGCAATTGATGTGATCCCTTTGAGGTCACTACACCTGGATGGCACACCATCTCAGTAGGAGTGCCCTCCAGGTGTAGCAACCAATCACGCATGACCCTAGTATGCCTCTTAAAAGGCAACTTGTAAATGAGAGTATGTATTGAATGGTTGAGTGACACAAAATTTGAGTACTTTATGGGCTTTTAGGAGTGTGATCATTTTTCTATTGTCTCCCACAGGTCTCTGAGACATACTCCAAAGTGCATGCTTGCATATCATCACCGCCAGTGCGGGACTATGTGCCCCACTCATGGGTTGCCCTGGCCCTCGTCAAGCGGGAGCACTATGCTGCCCTGTCACACCTGCATGTGGCCCTCGGGGTGCTGGAGGCGCTCCCCTCAGTGGGTGCCCTGACATCTCGGACACGAGAGGTGCTGACATACATCCACTTGGAGGAGGTGGAGGAGGGGGGCTGCGAGGAGGGTGGGGGCGAGGAGGGTGATGGGGGTGGAGAGGAGTGGAGGGGGCGTAGGAGGTGGCGCAGACCAAGGCGCCAGGGGGCCTCAGGCAAGCTGGGCAGCTCGGACAGCATCCTGAGCATCCACAGCGGCATATCGCGGAAGTCAGCGCAGCTAGACATACGGGTGCCCAAGGATGACTCAGAGAGGAAACTCCTTGGTGCGTTCCATTCCTCCATGCGCCTTGTGGAGCGTTCAAGATTTCCCTATCAGTGTATTTTTCTGTTGGAGGGTTGGGTGTAACACAGCAGTATACACGACATTGTTTGGTTTCTTGTGCATTCAATGGAAGGTGCTTGGTGTTTGCTGACCGATGGAAAGACACTGGCTTACATTTGACTACCAACGTTTTCACCAGGTGTATATCACTTATGGGTGTACAGAAAGAATACCTGGACCAAACAAACACATTTATACGACTGCCAATAACAAAAAATTAGAAAATTGATGGTAAAATGAATAAATTAAAGATTTTGCTGCACAGTTTGAATGTGGGACAGAACACTCAAATTGCAATGTATCATATTGAGATGTATAACATCACATGCATCATCATCTATTTCACTCTTAAACTTATAAGATAGAATTAAGAATTCCATGCCTGAAATTGTCTCTTGGCTCCTTTTTCTTCTTTTACGTATTTACCCTCAATTATCTTGCCAAGCATTAAATCTATAAAAGTTTCAAGTGTTGATAGCATTTATTTTACTAAAAAATATCCAACTAAGGAGTGTCACACAAGCTCAAGTTTGCTTTATTCCTCCCAATTATTTACAGCCTATAAATATTACACTTAACTTATGCATATTATGGTTTCTTTGCATAATTCCTTCAACTTGGATGTGATGAGACTGCGTCTTACTTTGGTTTCTACTACATAGATTCATGTGCTTAAAATATTATTGTCCAGGCATATATATTAATAAAAAAGAGATGCTAGTACTTCAAATCACTTGAATATGACTTTATAAGGTATATATTTTTTAAATGGTTGGGTAGCAGAACCTGAACTATTTGTTAGATCATTTGCATGTGCAGTATCTAGCATGCAACAGATTGAAGTAATTTAGTAATGTGTTATCTCCTGTAAATATATATTTGTGAAAGTGAATCACTAAGAAGAAGGAAATAATAAGCGGAATAGAAATGGCGAATAATGCTACTTATCAGAAAAACAACTACGGAGAGTAAGTAGTACTGGCATGTTCTAAAGGAAACGATTCATTAAACCAGTATATAATGAAAGTTTTTCTATTGATGTGGATGATGGGGACATCTAAGTAAAAGTAAAAATTGGAATTCTAAGCTACTGAAGAAAGCTAAAGACAAAATGGCTCGGCAAGTAACAAATGAAGAAGTGCTTCAAAGAGTGGGTGAAGATTTACAAATTACAAGCTAATGAAGGATAATGAATAACTGATTGAAGCACTTTTCCATTCAGATCAGTTATTCATTATGTTCGATTTTCACCACATCATGCACGAGGCTACTCAATTTGCTAATCAAGGATGCTTACAAGGAGAAGAAAGTAACTAATTGGATGTATTCTGAGGCATGATAGTTTGCTGAAGACCATATTTAATTTAATTAGTTTAATGGGACAGGAATTATGGAGGAAGGGTAAGAATTAACTACAGGAAGCAGGTAATGGAAAATGTTGGTGCCAGGAGTTGTGAGGGAATGAAGAGATTGGCAGATTGGGACTGGATATAGATTAATTCCAAAGAAACTGCGGGAGATGCCGCAACAGTAACTTTTAACAGAGTCATCCGCTAATGTGCATTTTAATGCAACAATTTCAGAGTGTAAAAATCATTTGCCTTGACTGGGATTCGAACCCAGATCCCTCAATATCCGGTCGAGTGCTTTAGCCACTTAAGCTACCGAGCCGTCCTCTTAAACTCTGAAATTTTTGGGGTTAACCCCAAAAATTTCAGAGTTTAAGAGGACGGCTCGGTAGCTTAAGTGGCTAAAGCACTCGACCGGATATTGAGGGATCTGGGTTCGAATCCCAGTCAAGGCAAATGATTTTTACACTCTGAAATTGTTGCATGGATATAGATTGGAAAGCTGCTACACTGGTGTGAAAGAAAGCATTCTCACTGGTTTGTTGATAGAAATTTGTCTTTTTGATGTGCGGTGGAAGTTTTGAGAGAGCTTGTCGTTAAGAAATTAGTGGGTCTGGAAATCAAGACGCAAATGTTATTCCATGTCATTTGAAAATATTGCAAGGCTTCAATATCCAAAGAGCAAAACATGCTTTCATGCTTACGGTCAACTGCAAGTACAGGCAACTGCACAAACATTGAACTCTGAAAGAGTGCAAATGGACCATGACTGCATTTCATGTCCACCAATGTCTTGCATTATCCTGGTGCGTGTTGAGTGTTTCACTGCTGCATCTGTTGTTGAATGTGTTAAATTGGATGATGGCTTTGTCGTGCATATTGCTGTGTATTAAATGTTAATCAGTACACACACACGAATAAATTTCACAAAATTCAGTTCATACCATTGGGGTATCATAGATGAAGTGGAGGAAACAAAACAGGCTCACAAGGTAGGGCAGAAGTTCACCAATCTGTGGTGGAATCCCCTCAGCCATGAAATGATGCTTATGGCATGATAATTTAGACACAATTGGCTGGAATATTTATCTATTAATTTCAGGACGAGCTCATTTAAGGGAAGCCATTATGTTCCATGAGGAGAGTGAGAGGCTACTCCGCATGTGCCGCGAATTGCGTGGCAAGGATGCCCTGCGTGGTGTCCTGAGGGCAGCCCACGATAGGGCACTGGATGCGTATGCAGCGGCAGAGGAGGAGGATGACTTCCGTGAAATACTAGACCCTCCACGTGTTTGCTGTGAGTCATTATCTGTGTCAATCTAATCAAAATCTACTCATTTTTGGGACAGAACATGTACAATTACGTGAATTTGTAGTTTTTCAAAGGACTTTATTTGGTTCCTGTTGCAAAAGTAGTTTTTACTGTAATTATGTCAACTTTTGTTTGCTCACTTATTTGTGTCAAGATTCAGTGGCCCATTTCTTGTGTGATAAATTTATTAAAATTGTGTTACATAAGGTTGTGATTTTCCTCCATTTTCTGCAAATTATTATTTCCCACTATTTAAACTTTTTTCCTTTATCTACTCAAAAGTGTAAAAGATGAGTGTCACTGTACATCCAAAAGTTTGAGAATTACAAATTGATTGCTTCTAAATCAATGTTGAAAATAAATTTGGAATGTATATCCTAGGAAATGGTACTTCAACAGTATTTTTATTCCCTCTTATGAATAAAACAAACGTATTGTCATCACTGATACTTTCTGTACTAATATTTAATGTTTGCTTTTTGTTCTCCATAACTTCATGTTAATGATCTTTTTGTAATTCAAATGCCCATAATTTTTTTAAAGATTGATTGTAAAAGTTGCCATTTGCTCCTACTTTCATTGATGATATGCCTAGAGTTGTGTACATATTTTATTTCTGCCATGATCTTGAAACATTAGGTACACGGCATCAATTACACCTCAGGATGTAGAGCTTTTGTACCCTTCACACTCCCCCATATGTCAATCCTTTCACACCATCCCCTGCACTCCTTAAGCACCTTTTTTCCTCTTTTCACCCCCTTCTCACATCTCTCCTTTTTCCCTTCAGACTCTTTCCTGTTCTTTAAGGTTCATTACATCCATTCAGAAAATGTTGCACCTGAATCCTGAAACTCGACTCCCTGGTTTACTTTTCAGCATCCACCAAATTCCAGCTCAGCTTGACGCCCCCAGATTTTGCTCAATACAGAGTCCAAGACCTGTTCAGGGAGCTAGGCCCTGTGGCTATCTTCTCTGCCAAGCACCATTGGACTGCCCCACGAAATGTCCAGCTGAGAAAAGGAGGGGGTGGGGAGGGGGGCGTGGAGGGTGAGGGAGGCACCCCAGGAGATGCTGGATTTGGGTTCAGTGTCCGTGGAGATGCACCAGTCATAGTTGCAGGTGTTGACCCTGGGAGCTTGGCAGACGTGAGTAAAGAAGATCTTTATTTATTTCATTTGTAATTTGTGTCCGTACGTTATGAAAGCCTTTGAACATCTACACTGAATCGCTCAAGATGTAATTTTTTTGTACTTAAAAATGCATGCAGACATGGTATTCCAAAGTTACTAAAGTGATTCATCATTAATTCTAAATTGAAGGTATTGAAGTAATTTTCCTTTGAAATGTCTGGGTTTGAAGTATTATTGAAATATAAAGCTTTTTAATTCATCATATACAATAGTAGCGTAAGTTGAATACTCATTTTGGTTCGGCGAAGCCAGTCAGTTGTGGCTTGACAACAGGTGCCACATTAACAAAAAAGATAACTATAAAAAGTTGATAAAAATACATAAATTCTGGTTCAAGTTTTTTCCAATCCCTAATCCCTTCTATGTAATGTTCTCATAATTACAAAAATGTAAATAACCAGTCTTAAAAAGGTATTATTATTAATGGTATTCTAGTGGTTGAGGTAGGTTCTGTATGGAGCAGTACTCTACAAATTAACAAACCCTTGTTCAATTTTGCATGTATTCTGCCTCCCTTCATCCCTTCTTCCATTCTCGTCTAGCATTCTCCTCATCTGTCATTACTGTGCATCCATTACTCCCTTTTAATTTCTCCTGACAACCCTATCTTTCCCCACCATTAATCACCACCCTTTCTGTGTCTTATTCACAAATAGCTTTAATGAGTTCTTTCCCTCTCCTAAATCTCTTCTGGGTTAATTGGTTTGCAATAAACAGGCTTCAAAAAATTCTTATGCAGCCATATTTTTTTTCCGGGATTCTCAAAATGGCGTGTTGCCTTTTCATTAGTACATTATGCAAATAACTCTTGTGTGTTGGTGAGTTTCCTGGACAAATATGGATGCGTGAGAATTTTATGTAGTCTGTTTATTCCAAATCAATTACCCCGAAAAGATTCAAGAAGGATAGAATGAATACATAGAAGCTTCATATTTATAACCCCAGGATGTTAATGTATGCCACTATTAGCAAGTGTTCATTTCTTCCAATTTTACTTTGTCTCCTGCGTGCATTAAATAAAACTGGATCTTTCTGATTTGTTATAGTTTGGTGGGATGAAGGAGGGTGACTTCATAGTTGGCATTGGTGGTAAAGATGTGAAATGGTCACCACATGAAGAGGTTGTCAGGCTGATTAAAGCTGCTGGGCGACAACTGAGTCTTCGCATTGTCACACCAATGGATCGCAACTACCTCAAGGTTTGGACCTTAGACATTTAAAGGAAAAATTACCTACCTATTCAAATAGCTTTCTTAAATCTGTGGAATTTTAAATATTAGCATTTAAAATGTATGACATACACCATGTAATCCCTCCCATAGACTACAACCTTAACGTGGAGGAAGGGCTTGTGTATTCTGATGATCCCTAGAGCCATGCTGGTGGGGAACAATGATAGTTGCCTCTGGTAGGGTCACCCATGCTGAATAGGTCATAGGATAGGAGCCAGACCAAAGATCCTCCATGCAGCATCTGTTCCTCTGGGAGTGAAGGCATTGAGCCCAGTAGGGTCAGTGAGTGATGGTGTCATGTTAAAAACACTATTGAGGAAGGCAATTATCATTCCAAAGATTTATATAATGGACAGGATAGAGAAAATGACTCCTGGCAACCATGAAAAACGGCCCAATCAGCCATATGTCATGCCTAGCTGTGGGAAAGGCAAGGCTTCCGGGGTCATCGTCTCACATAACCCTCGCAAAGCAAAACCGACAGCAGCAGTGCAGAAGGCACAGAAGAAGGCCAAAGTAGTTAAAATAGGAACTTGGAATGTTAGGACAATGTTGAGGACAGGAAAATTAGAGAACATGAAGCAAGAAATGTAAAGAGGAAATATAGATATTTTTATATATGCAAGGTGAGAAGGAATAATAAATAATTAATTGAGATGGGTAAAAAGTATACCAAAAGAAGGGTGGTGGAAGACTTGATGAGAAGATATGGAAAGTTTGCAGATGAAGGGTGACATTGGTGTGCTATGCAAGGTGTAAACACTATCGGGAAGTAAGAATAGAAAATCAGTGTTAACAGTTAGAGATAAGTCGGGTAAAATAATAGCTGAAACGGAAAAGATCCAAGATAGAGGAACTATATGGTAAAGAACTAAGGCCAGCAAGGACATAGAAAGAGAAATTGATGTAGATGAAGATAACTTAGGTTTAATCATACTCAACTATGAGATAGGAAGTGAATTAAGGGAGTTGAAATCAAAAAGTCCTTAGGAGTATCTGCAGAACTACTTAAAGGTTTAGGAAAATATGGGAGGAAGAGTCTATAATAGTTCATAGCATCTATGAGGCAGGAATCTGGCCAGAATACTTTGTGAGATCAGTGTTAGTTCCTATTCTGAAAAAGGTAAAGGCCACATGATGAGAGACTACAGAACAATAAGTTTGATTTCCCACGCAGCTTAAGTTTTCTATAAAGAGAAAGGCTAAGTGAACCTTAAAATTCGGATGGCAAAAACTAGAGCAGATGGAACAGTTTATGTATATCGGAAGTGTTTTGGACCAAAATGATCAAAGTAGTATGGACATTAAGAGAAGAATTGAATTAAGCAAAAGAGGTTTCACCGGAAGGAGCAAATTGATGACAGGGACTTTGAGTGCAGATGTTGAGAAAAGGCTTGTTAAACTCTGATATGAGGTGCATGGATGTATGCCGCAAAAACATGGTCATTGAAGTAGGATAATGGAATGGAGGCTTTTGAAAATGTAGTCCGGGGGGGGGAGTCATATTACAAGAACATTACAAATTTTTAATGGCACATCACTAATTATCACATTATTCACATATATGATTAGACATGCAAATTTCGTGTTTCCGCATTCGACATTTGACACAAACAGTTTTAGATCTTCAGACAGAACCATCATCTGGAACCTAACAAATCATAGTTAACTAGTAGGCAACAAGTTATCTCATTAGGAGCTGCATACCAAAGAATATATGTATATTAAAGAAACTTAATGTTAAACTTGAACGAAGTGTGACAGTTCTATCTGCATCACAGTGAATAAAATAAAATGTTTCAAAGTAGTTTATAAATAAGAGCATGCTAAAAACAATACCTTAGAATCAGTAAAAATAAAGACAATAAGGAATAGTCAATTGATTCTAGGCTACCATAAACAGTTTGCTCCAGAATTTATAATGCACTGGAATTAAAAATCAGCTTATTATGAATTATCCTTGGCTATGTTCCAATCATTTGAGTGTATTTCCAGTTAATAAACATATCAGTATTGTACAATTTTTGTGTATCATTAGCAACAACTACTTAGCAAGGGTAGGTTTCCAAATATGTATGTATGGTATGGGATTGGAAACGGGTACTGCCAGATGTAAGTAGTATGATTTTTTTGCATAATTGTTGGACATGGGAACTCCAAATTTCATATTCAGGAATTTTAATATTTCTGAAATTTCTTGGAATGTGTAAGGGAATGAATGGTCGAATCACAGATATGGCATAGGGAAACCAAATAGTTTGCTAAAATGTAAGGGAAGCCTTTTTATTTTAGCTATCTGTTTTAACTTTATCCAATATTCCACTGAATATTTGATAAAGTTAAAGGCATTAAACTTTTAACATTTACCTGATGCAGATCATGTTTAATTATGTGCTGCTCTCTCTGAAGTTACTGTGCAACTCTACTGATCCTAATGGCCCATTCATGAGTAAGTGAACAGTTGTTTGTTTAGGCAGAACTACCTTCATTTAGCTTAATTTTTCTTTGTGTCATTGGAAATTCAGGCTTACACATAGCCATATGAAAATCTTGCTAATCAGTAGTGAGAATGCCAATGAAATGACCTCTTGCCGTGAGGCCCGAACACAGAAGGTAGGGGCCACCATTGTTGGTTGCCATCTATTCCCACTTGCCAATGTCCTTCCAGCTCCAGCAGCAGCCACTCGTCGGGGTGGCAAAGGGTGCAGTCTCTCCTAACTCAACGACCAGCTCAGCCTCCTCATCATCATCTGGCATCTCCTCTGGCACACCACCTCCCCCCACCTCGCCCAGGTACAACAGCCAATCATCGTCATCATCAAATGCATCATCGGCCGGCAGCGTGGCAAGTGGAAGGGCCAAGGGTGTGGCATCAAAGGCAGCAAGGGGTGAGGGCGAGAAGACCATGCTGCCGTGGAACCCATTCCGCAAGGCAGTGGCCCTCTCTATTGGGTGTGGGGAGCGTAAGGTGGGCTCTCGCCCCGAGGCCGAAGATGACGACGTGGAGAATGTGATCCTGCGGTGAGGACCTTCAAGCCCTTGCGATTTGAATCATTTCACTCTTCTGGGGTGCTTCAGCATGGTGGTACTCGGGAGTGGTGATTCAAAATGAATGAAGTGAATGTGGTGTGGCCAGTACTTCTGCCTCGAGGCCAGCGTGCACTTTAATTTCCAGTGAGAAGACAGAGTTTTTTAGTGGTAGTGAATCCACAAAGTGTGTGTGTGTGTGTGTGGTGAAAAAATTAGCTTCTTGAAAATACAGTGCATAAAATCATGAAATATTTAATAATTGAACAATGTATTCTTGACTTTAAATTGGGGTCAAAAACATGTTGGAGGAAGAGCATGGCAATTGGCAGGAAGGTGTTTTTTTTTTTTTGGAGACCTCTTCATTTATTTCTTGCCAGGTGAAATTTTTCATGGCTCACTAAGGTATTCATGTAAATTGCTCGGTTTATGTATAAACCTTATTTCCTCCTTTCCTTTTCTGAGAAAACCTATTCAATATACATATCTCACTCCTAACTGAAATTGCAATAATGTTACTGACAGTTTAGAAAGCAATACCACGTTCATCATTGTGTGTCCCTATCCCCATTTTTTGGATAAAATTGCAGTATCTGTTTGTTAGCAATGCTTGCAGAAGTTCCCTGTAGTTTTTTGGACACATTTTTGGCTATACTCTAATGAATGATTGTTTTGATTGGTCATTGATAGTATGCCCATCTTCTTAATGAGCCACTGGCTGCTGTTATTAGGTTTGCAAGTATGTGCTCCATCTTGGGCAAAGGGCACTATCACAGAATAACCCGCTGACAAACACACACACACACACACCATGCATGTATCATAGTCGAAGGGAGAATATTTTGACTGAAACATTACATCCATCATTGTAAAGATTCATATTCATCATTGCTGAAGGTTATATATACATAGATAGCATTCCTATTTCATTTAAGTGCAATAAATATCCATTTTCCCTGTTCAGTATTTTATGACAATTGGGAAATATCATGAAGTATGATATTATACTAATTATGATTTAAAAAAGCTGATATATACATATTCCTTGTTCTAATACAGTAACAATGTCTGTCAGTAATTCTGCTGTATCTTACTCTTTTACACCCAAGAAATAGGTAAGGCATCAAGTCTTGTGATAAATTCTTGTCTTATCATCATAAACCAATGCTTAACTAAACTAAAACAATGCTTTGTCATTGTTTTAATTAACTGTCTCTTAGTTGCTGCAAGTCCAGTAATCAGATTAGAAATTAATGCAACTTCATAAATCAAAGATAATTGTTGTAAAGCTACAATGCCAGAATTTGGGGAAAAAACAACTTTTCTCCAAGTCATGAAGCCTCCCATAACACAAAATGATTTTCCTATCTCTGTGTTATGTTACTGTAACTGAAAAGTCAGTAATAGTGAAACGGTGCCCTTTTAAAAAATAATCACAGTATAATTTACTTTTATTCCTTCATGGTATTTTTTAATTGTTATGCAAAATACTTTTTTTACCAGATTGCCATATATTCAATATAATAGTTCCTCATTTCATTGTATAGATGAATTCAAACATCAAGTCACAGGAGAAAAGTTTTCATTAACTCACTGATGTTTTATGCAAATAGCTATCATAAATCACTGCAATTGTTGCATTCATCATTCAGGCCATTTTTGTTGTAATTATAGAACCAGTTTGTATAGGAAAAGGAGCCATCAATGAGAAGCATCACACAAAACTTCCAAATTCAGATGGCTCATTTTGATGTAAATACCTGTTATGTGTGTACATATTTAAAGGCAGACCTTGATCATCACCTCATTAGAAAGGATTCCAGAAGATGTAATGTCAGCAATGTACATTTCATTAAATTAAAAAATATATAATAAAATGTGTTTATCCTTCAGGACCCTACAAATAGTTAAGCTCTTCAATGCAACAATTTCTGAGTGTAAAAATCATTTGCCTTGACTGGGTTCCTGGACAAGGCAAATGATTTTTACACTTGGAAATTTCATTGAAATGCATATTAGCGGATGACTGCATTAAAAGTTACTTTTGCAGCATCTCCCTCAGTTTCTTTGGACTTAGTTAAGCTCTTCTTTTCTTCATGAATAAATGCCTGCTAATCAGGAGAAATAGGTATTTTTTACAGATTATGTTCTAATCTTACTTTATGTTTATTCCCATTCAGCATGTAATAATGCAGTTTTTCTATCAATTGTTCAGTGGAAGTAGTCTGCTAGGTAAAAGTGAGATATATCCTGAATTATGTGATTACAGTGTTTCCTTCAGTACTTCTGAGGTGAAATTACATATTTCGTTTTTAATACCATTAGCTTTCTAATTATTTAGTGTTTGAATTACAGAAATTCAAAAATTTACATTTCATAATATGAATTTAGTTAAAGACCATTATGGCAGACTGTTTACTTATCTGTTTATTAAACCATTAAATTAATTTTTTCAAATTAATTATTTGTAAACATTATTGTCGAGGTACCCATGAATTTATTTCCTTTGTTATGGTCTTAATTGACTTCATAATTCCATTCATATAACATTAAAGCACTTATTCAATGAAAAATATATTATTTCTAATTATGTGTTTTTATTACTTTTTGTCACTATCTCACAAGTGCCATTACTGCTACAGCTTGTTTCTTTTTTTGTCACTGAATCATAATGTTCAAATGTGTTTAATAATATAAAATTTACTTCTCATAATTATTTCAAATTATAATATTTATAAAAATAAGAGAGTATTTGAGGGATTCCAAGGACAAGGACTCAAGTGGTATCTCATGTATTACATACACCAACATTATATATATATATACACATATTTATATAAAAGAATGTGCCAGTGTGTTTAAGTAGCATTTAAAGGAGTAGTAATCTCTACTAATTGGATTCCACCCTTGGTTAGACAAGTAAGTGTGATGCATGATTGGAAAAATAAAATTGAAGACAAAAATTCATGTTATGAATACTATTACAGCAAATAAGCTACATATTTATGTTTTGTATGTGTTGTGTTATTATTGTATATTATTTTATTGATTTTCTATAAAATCAGCGTAAAAAGTTGACATTTTCTTGCAAGTTATATATTTGTTTCAGAGTTGATGATAATATATCTGTGCAACACAAAGATTTAAACAAAACATGGCAGGCAATGTAATGTACACATTTTCTGTTACAGAATCCTTTTAATATGAAATCAAGGGAAGTTTGGTGAATTTTTTTTAAACCTGCATTAATTTTTTGTAATGTTTGTATATTATTTGTTTGCAAATATTTGTAATATTTCAAATATACTGCCAAGTGGAAGTACATAAGTTCTATTTTTGGGTACCCATTTGAACACAATGTGTTGACATTCACTGTAAAGCTTTTATTCCATGCACATTGACTGTGTTTTGTGCAACTGATACCACGTATTTTATTGTGTATCAAACAAATACAAATCGCCAAGCCATCTAAGGAGACTATGAGAAGCCAAATGACTGAGGTGTATGTATATCACATACACCTCAGCATTTGGCTCGGCATGTTGCTCCTTATGAAGGCTCCTTCACCTGCAAAGTACAGCTGAGCAGCCGCAGCTTGTACATGTATAGGCTGGATGAGTCACCAAGTATGCATGGTGTTAATTGGAACAAGAAGTAGGGGGACAATCTACCAAGAGTCAATTACTTGGCTCTTACAGTTCATCCACCAATAACTGTTGGCACCCCTGAAATATATACTGTACCTTTAGGGAAGGGAAGTAGATCATTAGATCAACAGTGGGGGTGTCCCATGATGAAGGAATGAGGGTTCTTCCAGAGCTGTGGATATCAATCTGTAGGTGAGAGAATGACACACCAACCCACAGGAACTGACGTTCAGGGGTCCTTGATTTGATTTCTCTGCCTTGTATTGAGGATTAAGGGGTGTATAAGCACCATAACCACCACCTAATGGTAAGGGATGAGGTCGCAAAATACTTGTAATTGTACTAACAAAATGCCTGAATTATATACATGGATGTATCATGTCCAAAAGTCTCACGAATGTGAATAATAATTCAAACAAAAAAGCGAGTCCGATTTTCAATCAAAAATAAAGAAACACAAATGAAAAGGAAACTCACTCATATTTCAAAATTTTTCCAATCCAAAACCCAAATCTACCTTCCTCTGCTTAAAGAACGAACAATCCCAACAACAGAAGAGATTTACAGGATACTTTTTAACAGAAGTAATATATATATATATATATATATATATATATATATATATATATATATATGTGTATATATATATATATATATATATATATATATATATATATATATATATATATATATATACATATATATATATGTATACTTTCTGTTAAAAGTATCCTGTAAATCTCCTATTGTCAGGACTGTTTATTTTATCACTCTTATAACAAATAGCCATTGGGATTTGAAGAATATAGAGTTTATTTGAAATTGTTACTTGACTGAACTTGGCCCACCGAGAGCCAGCCCACGACTACTTAGCGGCCAGTGATACTATGGATTTTTCAGTCATTCCAATATACATATTTTTGCTTAAAGCAGCTAATTAAATTTCCTAAACCATTGCATTTATCTCACTAGAGTGCACATAATATACTCATGAATACTCTCTGAAATCACTTCCAATTGTAACACAACGCCTCTAGGAAGATAATTAACTTTAGTGGGCCCAAGTGGTAAGTTGTCTTCTATAACAAAAGGGAAACCTTTTGAGACAATATCTCCTAAACTAGAACATTTTTTTCTCAAAATTTTGCGTAAATCCAAAGCAATTATTCCTCTACCTGCAGGCCCACGCTGACCCCATACTCATTGCCCAGTTTAGGTTCTAGGGTTTCGTCACCAGAGTCGTCCTTTCACACCAAATATCAGAAAGTACTTAACAATATCTCCTAAACTAGAACATTTTTTACTTGCAATTTGGCCGAGTGTTCGTGGTGACCTGTTAGTTTAAGAGTTAAATTGCATCAGCAAATTCACGGGAGGATCTGAACTGAGGTAAAATGACAGTACATTTACCAATAAGGTATTCACAGCAGTCATACATGGGTTTTACAATAATATTTTTAAATAATGCTCATGGAACTGATCTCAATACATTTTAATGGTTTAACTTTACTGACTTGTTCCCGAGTAACCATGTCAAAAAGGTTACTGATCTGCATTGCAGACCAAAATGAATGATCATATCAATACCTCACGATTTTATTGTTATTTCAAGGTGTAATACCAGTTCATTCCTATCATAGATATGATTTAAAATAGTAGAAAAAAACGATTCAGGACTAAGCGATTTTGGTTTTCCTACTGGACAACAAACACAACGGATTTTGTCCGCAGAATGGGGACAGTTATGCTACCGGGAGATACGTTTCCTAATAAGCGGAAACAATACCATAGAAGTAAAGAAACTTAATTAACCCTGGGACATGGCTTTATAAATACTTTTGAGGCACTCAGAATAACAGATAACTATTGAAATCCATAATAAAAAAAGGGATAACCTCATTGAACACAGTTTTAGACAAGCCTTATGAAGACAGTCAAGATTCACAAGGCAACAATTGCGGATGAACAGATTATTGAAGTTCAAGTCATAATGTAGTCACAGGCCTTATTTTTCAATACTCTTTGGCAGATTATTTTGCATAACTGGCACTGAGTGACGACGTCCTTTCTTTAATGGAGTGAATGGTTGATGTCTCAGGTGCACTTCCTCCTATCCACGTTGTGTCACCTGAACAGTGGAATCAGGTGAACACAAACATCCCACTCTTTGCTACCAAGGTAGGGAACAAATGATGGAAGTGGGCGCCTGCCAGGATCAATAATTTCAGTTACTTAAATAGTAGTGACCTAATAGGGGTCCTGATGGAAGAATTTACTGGCGATTTAACAGACCTGTTTTGCAGAATGGGAAATTCCATAAATGTTGCTGTTAGTTAGTTTTTTTCCTAAATAAATAAAAACTGCTCCTGAGATATGGTGCATTGATTACCCTATTCCTAAATTTGTGCCTATTCTCATTATAATCTAATTCTTATTTCTCTTAACCCGTGGGCATTTAAATGCATAGACGATGCATTTGAGGTTATGGTATAACGTAACAGTTTCGGGTTTAACTTTACGGAATTCCTTCATTATAACGGTAAAAAGAAACCTTACTCTTCCACATTAAAGATTTAATAATTCACGACCATGTGTTCGATGCTGCGCATCATCACCTGATGATGATGTGCAGCATCAAAACCATGGTCGTGAAATATTAAATCTTTGTTGTGGAAGAGTAAAGTTTCTTTTTACCCTCATAGTTATGATATAAGGCGAAACACATCAAATCTTTGAGTCATAAACTCGAAAACATTGATGAATTATCCTAATAAATATGTGTAACAAAACTCTTATTCAACTTACACATTAAGTTTCCCATTTTGGATAATTGTTACAATACAAGTGTAGCCTTGCTAACTTTTCTATCCTTCTCCACGCCATCCAGAGCTTGCCACAAACACAAAAATAGCCATTATCATTCGGTACATACTATTTTTTCTCTTAAAAAACGGCCCAACATCCTATATTGCAATCACTTTTAACAGGTCAACTATGTTTTTTTTACATTCATTCTAATCTCATATCTATCGCACTGACTTTCCAATGCACTCAGCAATGCTTGGAGACTGAGAAGGGATGCTGTCAAGTCACCTGTGATGGCTGCCCCATTCCAATTGACCATGAGGTTGAATCGTCCTAGAGTGACTGAAGGCAAAAAAGACTACGTGGCTTACTGACATCAGTTCAGAGATTTCCATAATTCCTAAGGAACCTTCCTTCTTTTCTCGCACATGGCACAAATACAAAAAATCCGTCCCATCCCTGACGAGTTCCAGGACTACGTTATGTGCTGAAGAAGGCAGTTGGAGAGTCACTCGACTGGTTTTGTTGGTATAGCAGAATGAACTTAATCATAAAATGATTAGCAAACTCAATTTTTTAAATGTGAGCAAATGCTGGCTGGCCTTCTGCAGGAATTTATGGGTTGTTAAACAAAGTTTGTTTTCACATTGTTCAGGTCAAGAGTCGAAATATTTGTAAATTTATTAGGTAAGTAATAGTGGATTTGGTCCAACTCGCATTTCTTAAATAGGCTGGAGGATGCTGTTGGCTAGGGGAATGTAAGCAGTTCTGTCTGCGGGAGGGAGTGAGTTGAGTGTTGACCGTAGATATTTCTCCTACCCTGATGTTTAACACATTAAGGTTAAGGTGCCATTGGGCTTAGTAGTTTCAAGTTTATGAAGTTTAATGATTGTATAGAGGACCTTATTTAATATTAGGTAATCTATTGGTTAAGAAATGCTTTGAATGGACACAACGACCTATTAAATATTTTGCTTCTCCTGATAAAACACAACCCAACATCCTACTCTACAACAAACCATCCTCATCTCTGTATACTTCCTTCATCCCATCCAACATCACTCTGCCGATCAATATGCGCTTCCTGCCTCCTTATCATTTCTCCCATATCGTATCTATAACGAAGTCAATCAAACCCAATGCATGTTTAAATGTTAAATTAGAAAGAGCCGGCGCGTAAATGGAATCAGTATTTTAAAAGTGGACTTGATGGATCTGAACGGAAAAAAATGCATGAAGAATTATAAAACTTGTATAAATTTCTAAAATATCTCCCATTTACTTTGCCAACGACCATACCACGATGAATACACCGGTTCTCGTCCGATCACCGAAATTAAGCATCGTCGGGCCCGGATAGTACTTGGATGGGTGACCGCCTGGGAACACCGGGTGCTGTTGGCATCCATTTTTTTCTCTTTTGGCCGTTTTTGTACAGTTCAATTGCTTTCAACATTCTTCAATTTCACAATTTTGGCGAGTACTTCAAACAACTCAATGCTTTTCTCTTTAATTTATGGCCAATTTCATCTTCAGATTCATCGGTCTAACCACCGCCACTGTACCGTTCCTTCCTTCACTGCGTCGCACTTTTAAGTGCTTCGGCGTTTTCAACAATTAACTATTCCCTTGTTTTTTCACGTGCAAACGTTTCCTAATTGTAAACCATGAGTGTTTTTTTAATATGTCGACGTTTCATATGCCTTGCTGAATAAATTAATCCATTTATTATTACTTTTGGATACGGCGCAATACCCGAAACTAGATCCTTAAATATACGAGCGGATATTTCATCTGGCCCGGAGGATTTACTTAGCTTAATATTTAAAATTAGAAAGAATAAGTGCAGAAAAGATGGATTTATGATTTTCATTATTTTTTCCACGAACGATAGGCGATTATAATGACATGTTCGACCGCGGTGGGGTCATGTCGTGGCAAAATTATTCTGATGTGTATTCACCCCCTGCCGCACACCCTGGCGGTAGCTCGCAGGGTATATATAAATAAAGAAATATTATGTTTACGCATTGAGCGTTGTTTATTGGCTATACAAAAATTGGTCCGGTGTGAGTATTCGAAGAGTGAAGACGTGTCTGTGCATTCGAATCGTATCCGCTTGTGCTTTCCCCGGCGTTCGAGGCTTCTATCGCCGGGAAACGAGGAGTTCGTTTTCCCCAGATAACTGCGTGCTAAGTGTTTTGGTGTGAAAAGTGCTTCTTATTTTAACCCCGGTGTGAGCATTCGAAGAGTGAGGACGTGTCTGTTCTTCGGTTCTGTGTGTGCTATCCGCGGCGTTAGAGGCTTCGATCGCCGGGAAACGAGGAACTCGTTTCTTCCCCAAGTTCTATGGGCAGAGAAGTTTAGTTAGAAAAGTTTCTTTTATTTCAGCCCTTTTTAGAGCTTTAGGTGCGTGGATTTTTATTTTTTCTTATGTTAAGGTAACAAATTAGTAATGCCTTACGATAGGAGGGCTACGCTAATTATAAGTCTTAATGACTTAAAGAAAAGTGCTACCGCCCTAGAGGTCGATCGGTTCATCGGTGCCGAGCTCGGGCTTAAAAAGGAAGAGTTGGTGGCCATACAATTCGGAATAACTAGGAAAATTGTCTATGTTAAGGTAATAAACGAAGAATTAGTGGAAAACATTTTGAGGTCGAAAGGGGAGACCATTAACTTTCCATCATTATCCGAAAAGCGTGGAACGGCGACCTTGGAGTCGGCTTCTTGCAGGGCAACCTTTGTTAAGGTGGTTTCACTCCCTCCCGAAGTTCGCAGATTCGAGGTAGAAATGGAGCTGGGAAAATACGGTAGGTCGTCTCCTACACGGACACCAGTGGATCGGACAAGGCCTATACAATATTAGTACGGGCACTAGAACAATCAAGATGTTAATAAACAGGGATATATATATATATATATATATATATATATATATATATATATATATATATATATATATATATATATTTGTATGTATATACCTATAGTCGGGTATAGAGCCGTAATACATTACGTCGGGCAAAAGCAAACATGTTTCAGGTGTGGGAGTGAGGAGCACCTAAGAGTCAAATGCACAATGATGAAGACGAGCACAGCATATGCGGATGCATTGCACGGATGAAGTCAAACACGGAGGAGGAAATTCCGCTGTTGCCAATTCCGGAGGAAGACATGGAGATACTGATGCAATCGTGGAGAATAAAAGGGCAGAGGATTCTTTAGAAGAGCAAAAGCGGCGAGAACCACGAGAGGGTCCCCGGCGACACTCCCCGACGAGCGAGGAAGATGACTCATGCAGTGACGGACCGGCAGAGGCTAACGGAATAGGTAGGAAGCGGAGGAAGGGGTTAAAGAACAGGGGGCGGGGTAAAAGGATTTCGACATTAGTTACCCTTATGAATCCAATGGCGGCCACCGGCGAGGGAGGAGAAGCCGGCACAGGGAATCGAGTGGAGAGGGGGAATAGCGAGGCCGGGGATACGGAGGACATTCAGGAGGAGGTGGGAGAAGGAAGTGAGGAAATGTTGAAAGACAAACCGAGTGATAAAAAAATGGAATGCAGTGAGGAGCCCAGGGCAGCGGAGCCGGGCCGAGGAAATGAGAGTGGGGACCGCAGGGCGACCGTGGAACCCCCGGGAGGGGAAATGGCTTCAGGGCTGGCCAGCAGGGATGCATAGCGCGGCGAGGAGGACGAGCCGGAGGCAAGCGGGAACAGGCAGCAAGCAGAGGGAATGGCAGTGGACCACGGACTGAAGGGGGCGGAGGCAGTAGCGAGCACCGACTTCACCGTGGGGGCGGATCGGCGGACCCGGCGGGGAAAGGAAAGCGGTAAGAAGAAACAGGTGTTGCGCGGGAGCGGCACTGAGGGGGAGCAAGGAGAAGAGGCTAGAGGCAGCACCAGTGAGAGCAAGATCAGCAAGTCGAGGTTTTTTATCACAACACAATGATCGCGAAGCTATTATCGGTGGAGATTTCAATGTCCCATCTATTGACCGGAGCACATAGTATACTATATGTCTATATAATATACAACCCTCAATTTAAAACGGGCGGTAAAGGCAAAGATATCTGCGAATCGCTGTTAGATTCTTTCAAGTCGAACTCATTGAAGTCACTTGTCACTTGGCCAACAAGGGGCGATAATATTCTTGATTTATTAGCAACGAATATCCCCGAAAACGTCTTCACTATAGACACTATAAAAGGGATATGTGACCATAGGGCAGGGAACAGGCAGCAAGCAGAGGGAATGGCAGTGGACCACGGACTGAAGGGGGCGGAGGCAGTAGCGAGCACCGACTTCACCGTGGGGGCGGATCGGCGGACCCGGCGGGGAAAGGAAAGCGATAAGAAGAAAGATGTGTTGCGCGGGAGCGGCACTGGGGGGGAGCAAGGAGAAGAGGCTAGGGGCAGCACCAGTGAGAGCAGTGTTGCGGACGACCCGGCGGAGAGCACCAGCCGATTCTGGAGAGGGTGGAAAAAGGCGGCGGTGGAGGATATGAGGACGAGACGGCGGAGAGGGGACTGCGGCAGCTCTGGTTCAAGTCCGGAAATGGCGGAATGGGCCGAAAATTTTGCTTATGTTAAAGAAGGTATATTTAAATGGCGGTTTAGAACCGTCAGAGTGTGAAGGGGGGATTCTCGTGATAGGCAGCAGTAACGTCAGACGTGTGATTGTCCCATTGCGGGAGACCATTAGGGCGTGAGCCAGCGCCTGACGGCATGGCGTTCCCCAGTTGACGAAGACGATCGGCGCGGTGGCTGCGGGCACGAAGCGTTCCAGGCTGCGGGTCGCGGCTCATGCTTCGATGGTCATGGTCAACGATGCCGTCGACCGTGGATCTGAAGAGATTCTGAATTCCTTCAGGGAATTGAACTCGCAAGTGAAGTTGGTGAGTGGTGCCGAAGGGGTTGATATGACTCTTACGGTCCGCAGCCTTATCCCGAGGATTGATCGTGGACCTCTGGTTTGGAGCCGAGGGGAAGGCATCAATCAGAGGTTGCGCACTTCTGCAGGCACATCGGGGAGTCCTTCGTCGACCTTCAGCCGGCGATCCAATCGTGTAGGAACTCCCTGAACCGTTCTGTTGTCCACTACACGTTTGAGGCCGACAGGTGTGTAACGGGTAGGATATTCGAGCACTGTAGGGCTTTTTTATTTTAAAGTGTAGGTCAATTAGTTGGTCTTAAAATTCTTTTTTGCCAAAGTATGCAGCTTTAAATGAAGTGGGGTTCAGTGCTAGCAATAGTTCACTAAACATCGATCAGATAGCATCGGACGGAAAATTTTATAAGGGATTCAATATTAATAAGAAGACGATCCTCGTTAAAAATTCAAAAACCGTAATGTCAAGGAAACATTATCTGTATTGATAGTAAATTGCCAAAGCTTAAAAAACGAAGTCGTAGAAAACAAAGCACAGGCGCAGACATAATTATTGGGACAGAGAGCTGGTTATCCTCTGACATTGTCGACGGTGAAATTTTCCCAAAATCCTTTTCCATTTACAGAAGTGACCGAACTAGTAGAATCGGATGTGATGTCTTTATTGCAGTTAAAAATTCTTGCGTCAGCAGGGCTGAGGTATTTCCGGGTAATGGTTTGGGAAGCGTTTGGAGCTCGATTGAAAGTCCTCAATTCAAAAGAATTTATGTATGCACATTTTACAAAGCGCCAGTCGACAGAGACAATTCAATACTAAGATCAGCAAGTCGAGGTTTTTTATCAAAACACAATGATCGCAAAGCTATTATCGGTGGAGATTTCAATGTCCCATCTATTGACCGGAGCACATAGTATATGTCTATATAATATACAACCCTCAATTTAAAACGGGCGGTAAAGACAAAGATATCTGCGAATCGCTGTAAGATTCTTTCAAGTCGAACTCATTGAAGTCACTTGTCACTTGGCCAACTAGGGGCGATAATATTCTTGATTTGTTAGCAACGAATATCCCCGAAAACGTCTTCACTATAGAAACTATAAAAGGAATTAGTGACCACAGGGCAGTAAATTATAAGTTTTCGCTACATGGGGTCCCAAATAAGAAGCCTAAAAGGAAAATTTACCTCTTTAAAGAAGGGGTCTACAATGGCTTAAAGTGCTACAGAATCAATTTGCTAGTTATCAGAAAGATAGTAATCACGGAAATACTGAGGATACGTGGAATCACTTCCTTGAGGTCACGCGCCCAGGAGTCACCAAATTCATTCGCAGTAAATTTATAAAAGATAACACGGAACCTAGACGGTACAACGCGGATGTTGGGAAGGCATTACGACGTCATTACGATGTCACGCCAAGATGAAAAATATTAGGGATGATATCTCTAGCGACAAAAAGGAGATAACTTATGATTTTTAGATATCTAGGGCGAATGCCAATAATGAGTTTCGGAAAGCGTTAAGGGAATTCGAAAGGAAAAGGATAGCGGAAATTTTGAAAGAGAATCCAAAAGCATTTTGGTCATGCGTCAGAGAGGTTCAGGGAAATAAGTCGACTGTTATTTCACTCAGAAATGATAAAGGCGAAAGAGCAACCAGCAGTCCAACCAACCCTCCCCGTTATGAACAAGTTGCCACGCCCTTATGTAATCAACTCAAAGAAAACTAAGGCAACATTCAGGTTCATACTACCTACTGAGGAATAGTAGTTGCCAACTCATTTATCTAACCGAATTCCTGATGAAATTTTCCTTACTGCAATTTACCGCCAATTAAATTGGAACTTGCAAATTATTTTCAGGGCCGCAAGGCATTTTTTTAAGGTAATCTAACGGTTAAGGTAGGTTTTTAGATGGACAAAACTACCAAACAAACATTTTATTACTCCTAACAAAACAAAATCCATCATCCTACTCTTTATCAGGTCCCTCTTCATCTCTGAGTACTTTCTTCCTCCCTTGATCCCGTCCAATATCCCTATCCTGTTCCCTCCTCTTTTCCGTTCCTGTTTCCCTTTCTTCTTTTGCCCAACATTCTCCCCTCTATCACAGTCTTCAACATCCCACTGCCAGTCAACACCCCCTTCATCCACTTTTCCTGACTACATACGATTGCTCCCAACAAACCCCTCTCTTCGCCCACCATACCAAGTACTTCCTCATTTGTTTTCTTCTCTGTCCATTTCACTTTCTCCATTCTTCTCCACACCCACATTTCAAAAGCCTCCAATCTACGTCTATCCTCCTGCTTCAATGACCACGTTTCCGCGGCGTACATACCTACGCTCCATATCGAAGTTTTTACGAGTCTTTTCTTAACATCCTTACTCAACGTCCCTGTCATCAACTCCCTCCTCCTTGTGAAAGCCTCTTTGCCTAGCGCAATTCTTCTCATTACGTCCCTACTACTTTGACCGTGTTGGTCCAAAACACTACCGAGATGCGTAAACTGTTCTACCTGCTCTAGATTTTGCCCTCCTATTTTAATGTTCAGCTAAGCCTTTTTCTTTCTAGAGAATCGCATAACCTTTGTTTTATTAATATTGATTCTCATTCCATACCTTTCACAAGTAATTTGCAATTCCCTCAGCAATGCTTGCAACCCCTTGGCTGACTGAGAAACTAAAGCTTGGTCATCAGCAAACCTAACTGATTTTACGAATTCCCGCCCACTTTCATTCCTACCTCGAGTTCTTCCCATGCCTCTTTGATCATTTCCTCTGCATACAGGTTGAACAGCAACGGTGATAATGGGCAACCCTGCCTTACACCTCTTTCTAACACTGCCCATCCGGACTCCCCGTTTCCCACCCGCACCTGAGCAGTCTGAGACATGTACAGGTTGCGGATTAGCCTCCTTTCCCTCCAATGTATTCCTATTTTCTGCAATTTACTCATTAGTTTTACCCAATTAACTCTATCAAACGCTTTTTCGAAATCTACGAAACAGGCAAATACCTCCTGGTTGTGTTCTATATTCCTCTCGATTAATAATCTCATTACTGTAATGGCATCTTGCGTACCTCTCCCCTTCCTAAACCCAAACTGATCATCCCCTAAGTAATCATTTGCCCTACTCTCTATCCTTTTGTTTATGATCCTGAGAACAACTTTAGCTGCGTGGGATATCAAACTAATTGTCCTATAGTCCTCACATGACGTGGCCTTTACCTTTTTCGGAATAGGAACTAAAACTGATCTCACAAAGTCTTCCGGCCAGATTCCCTCCTCATAAATACTACGGATCAGCCCATATAGCCTCTTCCTCCCACATTTTCCTAAGCATTTTAAAAGTTCCACGGTAATGTTATCTACCCCCACGGCCTTATTTAGTTTCATCTCCCTTAATGCCCTTTCTATCTCATTGTCTAGTATGCCTGGACCTAAGCTGTCTTCCTCTACGTCATATTCTTTTTCAATGTCTAGCTTTGTTGGTCTAAGTTCTTTACTATATAGACCTTCTATATACTCCTTCCATCTCTTTTGGATCTTTCTTGCGTCAACTATTACCTTACCCGCCTTATCTCTAACTGTTAGCATAGATCTTCCTTTCTTACTTCCCGATAACGATTAAACTTTGCTGTACAGCGCACCGATTTCACCCTTCCTCTGCAGACTTTCCATGTCCTCGCTCTGCGTCTTCCACCATGCTTCTTTTGCTGTATTTGTTGTCCGCCTCAATTTATTGTTTAATTCTTTGTACTTCATTTTGCCTAAACTTGTATTTACATTCTTCCATTTTTGCCGCTCATCCATCTTTGTAATCATCTCATCCGTGATACATGGTTTCCTAGTCCTTATAGCGTTAACGGTTCCAATAGTGTCTTTTGCGGCTTTAGACAACCCTTTCTTGATACTTTCCCATTTTTCTTCGATAGTACTTAGCTCTTTACCATCCTCCATGATTTCCTCTACCGCCTGTTTGTACTCCTTCCTTATCAAACCATGTAATGCTTCTACATTCCATTTTCTAACTCGCCGTCCCTGCCTTATCTTTTTGAAACGGACGCTACATTTCATAACAACTAAATTGTGGTTAGAGTCCGCATCCGCTCCCGGGAAGCTGTGCGACTTTATCACACTGTTCCTAAACATGTGTATAACCAGGATATAATCTAGCTGATACCTTTCTGAGTCACCTGGCATTTTCCATGTATACCTGCGTCTTTTGTGGTGTCTAAACCAAGTGTTGGTGATGACTAACCCCTGTCTCCTGCAGAACTCAACTGCTTTCTCCCCGCGGTCATTCCTCGTGCCTAAACCGTAGTCCCCGACCTCATCACCATCTCTTCCTTCGCCTACCGTCGCATTCCAATCCCCCATCACTATCAAATGTTTCCCTACAGGAACACACGCGATTATGTCCTCTAACTGATCGTATATCCTATCGACCTCTTCTTCCTTATGGTTGCTCGGCGGCATGTATATCTGAATAATAACTAAGTTCGTCGGTTCTGCTTTTATCTCCACTAGTAGTATTCTATCCGTTACCTGCTCTATGTTGACTACGCTTCTTCCTACCTCTTCATTTAATACTATGGCAACCCCTCGTTGTCTCTCGTCCCCGCCGCTGTATATTATTCTATAATTATCACTCCAGTAATCCTCCCTATCCTTCTATCTCACCTCGCAAAGACCTAAAATATCTATATTTCCCCTTTCCATCTCTCGCTTAACATTCTCCAATATCCCTGTCCTCATCATTGTCCTAACATTCCACGTTCCTATTCTAACTAATGTGGTCTTCTTCTCCTGCGTCTTCTGTCCTGCTGTTGCTGGTTTTCCCTTGCAATGGTTTCGTGGGATGACGACCACGGAAGCCTTGCCTCCCCCGCTGCCGGGCACGACACATGGCCGATTGGGCCGAGCCCCGTAGTTTCCAGGACTCAAAATATATGTATAGTCCATCATGTTAATCTTGGGAATGATAATTGAGGTGGTTTCCCGTTGCCTTCCTCAATAGTGTTTCTAACGTGACACCATCACTTACTGGCCGCCCCACTGGGGTCAGACGCCATTGCAGCCGCCTCAATGAGGAACAGACGCTGCGTGGACTACCTTTCGTCTGACTCCTAACCTTAGACCTATCTGGCATGTAAGACCGTACCAAGAGCAATTATTATTACTCCCGCCAGCATAGCTCTAGGGGTCATCGGGACGCACAAGCCCTTCCACCACGTCAGGTTGTAGTCTGGGGAGGGCGCAAGGCATTAGCATCATCATTGGGCTCATTAACTTACATGTGTGTTACGGTATGTATTGATATAGTCATGCACTCACAACGAGACCCAGGTCTGGATTCACTCAATGGTCAGACGATGGCTCGTTTAATGACGCGCGCGAATTTCCGGATGGGCACGCAATTGCATTGTTGGCTGGTGGTCTTCGAGGCCTTCGAGGTCTTCGTATGTGCACTCGGCGAGGAGAGGAGCGGTTAACTGCATGACTCCAGTTCGCTCCAGTGCAAAGCGATACGCGAAATGCGCACTTCGGAATTGAAATGGGCTAACAATTCCCTCCTCCTCCTTTTCCATATTCCCAATTCGATTTCACTCTCTCTTGCGCGAAGACCCCCACTCAGTAAACCCGTCCCCCGCCTTCCTTTAACCATGCCGAGGAGCATTTGGTCTCCTCAGTTCGCTTTGAGAGTCAGGATCGGAGTGGATGGACTCCTCGCTCTCCCTGGGTTCACGGAACTCCCGAGGGCATATCGTCGAGCTACTCTGGAGAAGACTAAGCGGTCGAAATCACGGGCAGCTCTACATCTGTATATCATTTGTGAGTGGCGATTGCATGCAAGCCCACGTCCAAACGCACAGTGGTAGATTACGCGTCATCATAAACGTGTTCAGCATATCAAGTTTCTAATTGTCAGGTTTCGATTATCTAGATCTTAGGGCCACTTTCCAAAATTGACGGTTGCATGTTTGTACGTATGTAGTCAGCCTACTAAAATTATTTTGAAATTTTCTTTCTTATGCTGGCATTCGCATATACATGCGCTGAGCAAAGGGTTGAGGGACGCGATCTTCAGCTTGGCTCAGATGTTGTTGGTTATTGTCATGTGTATGTATTAATGATGGTCCCGTTAATGTCATCCCTGGGGATCGGAGTGGTGCGGTGGGTGACGTACTGGTTTCCCACCCAGAGGGTCCTAGTTTGAATACCAGAGGCGGCAGGTGTTTTTCAGTGGTGTCTCGATCCCTACGATGAAGGTGCTTTGTGGAGAGCATTTGAGTGAGTACACCGTCCGTCGTTTTGGACGTTAAGCTGCGGCCCTCTTGGCGCATTTCGTTAGGAGTGGACCACTGCCGACGTCAGGTTTCCCTCCTATCTTACCCTTTCTCATCCACCCCTAATAGCGCTAATGACCTCGGCTTTCGGTCACCTCTCCTAAAATTACAAATATTGTCGATCCTCGGCAATACTTAGGTTGCAATCACGGCTGCTGCAATTCTTGTGTGTACTCGCATTGAAATTTCGATTTGCGACGTCCAATTCTACTTTATTGTAGACGCTCCACAATTTATAATCTGATTACCTTCTGGTCTACCCCTCGCTTGGCTTGTGATTCGAAATCTGGAGGGACTGCAGTTTCGACCGCGTGTTATGTGGATAAAAATGCAGCCTGACTTTAGTAGTTCATTCCTTCGTACGCGACGGTGGCACCCTAATTAGAATCTTGCTCGCCATCCAAGCACAGAGGCTGTGCGCTCAAATCTAGCGTCGGGATTGGGAGCGACTGGAATGTATTTCCCACGAATCCTTAAAAGGAAAATAAAGAAACTTTCCCGGCGCGTTGGAGCTCGGTGAAATTAGCCACAAATTCCTTAATTTTGTCAGTCTTGAAAAAAAATACTAATTTTAAATTGCTCTCTCTGCAGGTATGGTTCAGATGAGGTCACTCCTAGGCTGAAACATGTCAAGCTCTTCTCGCCATTTCATCTTTGGCCTATCGCAGGTAAATGACCTGAAAAAACGTCCACCTGCCGCCGAGAGGAGAAAATATGGGTAAGATCTTATAATTTGTTGCTCTGGCACTGCTGAGACAACTTACCAATTATTTTGACTCACTTCCCTACCATTATAAGTACGATGATGAATAATTTATATTTTGTCTTAGCAATTAGAAATGGTGTAAACGTTGACACTGTAATAGAGCCCAGAATAAATGATTACTATGTATTTTCCACAGAACTTTAAATTTGCGACAAGTAGTTTCAATGCGAAGTCATACTACTTGGGCACCTTAAGATGACGCCTGTGTGTCGAAGTTAGATGTAGCAAATGAAAGTTCTGTGGGAAATACATCGCATTCTCCTTTAATTCAGAAATATATTTCATATTCACCTAATTATAAAGTCATTCCATAATTCCTGGTGGTTGGCAAAAGATCTTGAAATACCACTTCTTAAATATGTAGTATCTGCCAAATCAAGTGAGTTTATGTAGATTTTTTGCATTAATATGAATAGAAAATTTATCAGTTTTATTTATTTATTTGGGATACATTGCTGTTAGGCGATAAGCCGGGTGGCAATGACATGATATAACAAACAGTAGTCATTCTTAAAACATATCACAGTGTCATTAAATAGTCGCCATTAAATAGTGTCATTTAACAATCCCATCATGTATACCTTTTGCATTCACGCCTAAATGATTTAATGCTTTTGGGTAAGGGCTTAAAGAGTTCATCAGGCAGCTGGTTCCACTCTTTGATTCCCATATTTAGGAACGAAAACTTGGCGGTGTTTGTCCTTTGGGGCATGTATTTGATTTTAAGCGGGTGATCATTCCTGCCGAGATAACATGGCTTATTTACACTCTCGTTCAGTTCTTTCCAGCCTCCGTCAGCTTTCAATATTTTAAAAATGGCACACAGTCTATTCAGCTTCCGTCTGTTCTTTAGTGACCCCCATCCTAGTGAGCCTAGCATGTCACTTACACTGTCGGTCTGCCTATGTCGCCCTAAAACGTACCTGGCAGCCTTCCTTTGCACTGCTTCTAATTTTTTCACATGCCCTATTTCAAAGGGATCCCATACTGTGGTCGCATATTCGACAATAGGCCTTACAATTGTTTTGTAGGCCAATTCTTTAGTTGATTTAGTGCTTCCTTTGAGGCTCCGCATGACCCAGTGGAGCGATTTAAAGGCCTTGCCTACCACATAATCTGTGTGAAGTCCCCACCCTAAGTCTTTACTTAGGTGTACCCCTAGATATTTACAATTATCTTTTGTTACAATCGTTTCTCCCATTATTTTATATACCCTTCCCTCACCTGCCTTCCTTTTGGAGAATGAGATGTGGATAGTTTTTGCAATGTTTATCTCCATTTTGTTGATTTTGATCCAATTAGCCACGTTATCTATGTCACCCTGCAGAACGTCGCGATCACTGCTGCTGCTGATTTCCCTATAGAGTATACAGTCATCAGCGAACAATCGTATTTTGGAATTGACACATTCCGCAAGGTCATTCACGTAACAAAGAAACAGAGGAGGACCAAGCACGCTACCCTGAGGTACTCCGGATGTGACGCGGGTTTCTTCTGAGATTTTGTGCCCAACACGAACCTGCTGGGTTCTATCTTGTAGGAAGGCCTTCGTCCATAGTAGTACTCTTTTATCAATATTTAGTTTTCCAATTTTATCTAACAATCTGTCATGGGGAACCCTGTCGAAGGCTTTTGAGAAGTCGAGTATAACTGCATCTATTTCTTTACCTTTGTCTAAGCAGTCTGATATTTCCTGGCAGAGTCCAAGTAGTTGGGTTTCGCATGAGTACCCTTTGCGAAAGCCATGTTGGTATTTAAATAGCCAGTCCTTATCCTCCCAGAAGTCACGTAGATATTTTGCGACCTTCTTCTCCATTAGTTTACAGGTTACAGACGTTAGGCTAATCGGGCGATAGTTCTCTACACTGCTATTGGTCCCACCCTTAAAAATTGGTATTACATAAGCCTTCCTCCAATCATCGGGGATTTGATGATTATTTAACGTAATGTTAAAAATGGTGCGCAGATACGGTATCATTGCCTCTGACCCTAATTTAACACAATCTTATTTTGGAAATTTAGTATGCAAATATTTCTTCTGGGAGGTGAGGTGATGAAAGGGATCAGATATTCCAGTTTAATTCTGAAGGGCCTGGCCTGATTCCTTGGGACTTTTGATGGTTCCCAGCCTCACCGTAATTCTATTATATTTAGGGTGCTCAACATGCAAACCACAGGCAGCCCCAGGAAATGAACTGCTTCATCTCAGTTCTTTAATTTTGGCATTATACCCTAATATGGGACAACACCTTTGCAACCGGTTATGAGGTAATTTATCAAACTTTTTTTAATCCCACATGCCTTGAGCGTTTGTGAGGTGACCTGCACTTTCATATTTATAAAAATCAATATTTGTCTATGGATATCACTATGGATACTCATGTTTAATTGTTTGGTTAGTTCGATTTACCAATTTTTTTCAAATTTGACTTTAAGTATCATGCGTTTTGGTGTCGCCATAGTGCATATGCTGACTGAGATGTTATTTTCATTTAGGTTATCCAACAACATTAGGCGGGAGAGGGGTTTATTGAGTGGGAGTCTTTGCGCGAGAGAGTGAAATCGAATTGGGACTTTGGAAAAGGGGGGCAGGGAATTGTTAGCCCATTTCAATTCTGAAGTGCGCATTTTGCGTATTGCTTTGCACTGGAGGGAACTGGAGTCCTGCAGTTAACCGCTCCCCTACTTGCCGAGCGCAGGTGCCTCCAAGACAAGTCAAATTAGAAATAGCTCTAATTACTCGCCTTAATTTCAAATTTGACTTAAAGTATCATGGATTTTGGTTAAACCATAGTATATACTAAACTTATGCTGACTAAGAGGTTACTTTCATTTTATCCAACAACATTAATAAACTTGTAGGTTGGCTTTGATGTACCTCACCTAGTAATAAGCTAAATTTTGTGACATTCACCAATCAACAGGGTAACAATGGGAGCCAGTTCCTTCTCTTGTGCCACATGGTGGTTTCCCAGGAAGATCTGATGCCTGAAAAATACCACAGCATGGATGAAGGGCAGAGGGTCTCAAGAGGCATCACTTGGAATTAAATCCAGGTCCCCAGGGCAGTAAACCTACACGCTACCCATTGGACTACCAGACCCCCTACTTAGATTGTGAGTAATATATTTTTAAACGAGTTAAGTGAAACCAAATTAATGTAATTTCAGTAAAATCAGAAATAGCTTTAATTCCTCACCTTAGTTGAACAAAAGTATTTTTACCCACAGTAAAGCATTTTATCTCAAGAACTTGATCAATTTCCCTAGGAGATAAATAAATCATTATGAAAGCAAATGAAAATTTAAGTTACTCTAAATAATGTGAAAGTGTCTTGTTTAAGTTGCTCTTATCATTCTTTCATATTTTCTTTGCATGGAAAAATATTTCAATGAGAACCACCTTTTATGAGATGCATTAATTATCAATATGTCAATTTTTGCCTAGTTCCCTCTTATAAAATGCATTTTGACCAAATGTTGGTAGAAAAATATATTTAATCACTAAAAGTTACTCAGCAAAGTAAATTTTTAACACTTACCTTTTAGGTGAAACTATCAGTCTCAGCATACTTATGTACTAGTTTTGCAAAAACACACAGGTCCTTGCATTCATCGAGCAATATTGCAAGAGGATTTTGGTGTCAGTCTCAACAAGAAATGATTATTTATACATTCAATACCAAGGTTTTAGGTCTACATGTTTGATAAACTGGCGCATGGATTATTGATGTTAATAATGTGTTCTGGACTGCACACTTTGATGCACACAGTTTGGTTTCTGTATAAGTCTCTTAAAAGGTATTAAAACTAGTTTATTCCTTGGTGAATATTTGGTCACATTTTTGGGATATATAGTATAGCTCACATGGGCAGGTGAGCAGGTCAGAAGATGAAGTTAAGCAGTGGTCGGATCTCCTTTAGAAAAAATTAAGATTCTATCAATAAGTCTGTAAAATAATGTTAAGAGCTTAATTATTGACAGAGGTAATTTTCCATTAAATAAACATATTTAATTCAGTAAAATGTAATTTGTTTAATGCTCTATTGTACCTCATCTCCCTTTTCTTGAAAGGAAAGAGATTCCATTTTTATTTTAACTTAATCTTATAATTTCCACTTTCATATGACAATATTAAAATATATTTTCAAATATGAATGCTTTAAAAAAATTCATTTGATGAACTTGCACAAACATACACCTGTATTAATGCATTTTAGATTAAAATTTTTACATGGTATTCATGAGCGCTGATCTGAAGTTATTCATTTCCTCAAACTATACTTAACCATTGTTTATCAATGATATATTCATTTTAAGGTGTTCTACCCATTGGTTTTAGACAAATGAAAATGTTGAAATAGGGTGAAGTAGCAGCAGTTGTTACTCAAATAATTTCAATAAATTGTCATGGATGAATTGCATCTGTGTCACTAAAATACCATTTGTATGAAGTTCATTTCCATTTGAATTAAAGCTTAGTAGCTCTGATATTTCAATGTGCTTATATGTATAGATGTAAAGTGAAGTTTGAAATTTTTTAGCTTTTAAATCTTTCAATCTTAAACCAGTAAATATTTCTTTAGCCCTTTTGATCACACTAGTATTGATATTTTAGCTTAAAACATTCTAAAAGTAGTTGAAAAAAACCACATTCACTTAAAATTCGTAATCATTTAAATTGTTTTCCCTCAGGTCTTCCATTGGATGCTTATGCTAGGTGAGAAGAGGAGCATGCATGGGAGTCAAGGTTGATCAGCAAGCTTCCTCACTAAAGGAAATAAGGAACGAAGGTGTATATTTACCTGCTGGTGCCAAATTGGACCGTGCCGTCAGCATCTAAAGAAGTGCAGTTTATGTGGGTGTCAGCCTGAAATGAGGCCTCTGAATAAACTGAAACTCCTCCACCACTAACTTTGTTGATAGTGGCTATGAGGGTATTTCAGTAAAATGTTTTGGTTAAAAAAGTATACTTGGAATACTGATGCTACAGGGTTCGTCCGGAAAATAAGTGTACTGAGCTCAGGAAAAAAAATTTATTACACTTTTACATATCTTAAGCTAATATTCCTCAAAATAGGACCCTTGTGAGTCGATACACTTGTTCCAGCGGCGTTCCCATTCCTGGAACGCTCCCGCGAAGGCATCATCGGGAACCTCTCGACGACTCGTCGTCGACCTCTTTTCTGCCCTCCATGAACATCTTGTGCCACCGAAAGATCATGTTTCTGGACATGGCTGACTCCCCGTAAGCCTGGTTAATCATACCGACAGTTTCGGTAGACGATTTCCAAAAATGCTCCAAAAACTTCGGCATCGCGTTCCGTGACGTGGGTCGAAGCGTGGAGGTTCGCGTTAACAGAGCTCCTCACTACACCACAGCTCAGAGCCGACTGCCTTTTTCAGCGTCGCTTGCCAACATACCCCCCTCCAATCGCAGCCCGTCAGAGCGGTGCTGGGCGCGCCTGGAGCCCAGCCCAGGAGTCAGTACACTTATTTTCCGGACGAACCCTGTATTTCTAATACGCATGTATCTCAACAAATGTATTTATGAGTAATAAAGATGATAGAATCGATAATGAATGTTGTCTAATTTTTAAATCTTTCTCTTTGTGTAACTTTTGAATGACTAATTTCACCTTAATATGCTGGTTAAGAGTTAAAAAGAGAAATACAGGAATTAATCTAAAAAAATACAGATCCTTTTTCCGAGGTTAAAACTTTATAAAAATGTTGATTGGAAATGTTACCTAAAGTACAAATAACTGTAAATGAATATATTCTTATAATCTCCTAAAACAATGAGTCTGAATTTATTTATGCACTCTGCCATACTCAGCCTTGGCGATGCGTTTTTTTTTCAATTCGTAATGAATTAAAGCAGAATTATTATTAGATAATTTAAATTGAATGGAATGTTGGTATTTCCTGCAAATATCTATTCGAAACAAATAGTTATCGCATTGATTGTTTAAAGTCAAATAACCGCAAAAGGGGCTTTTCAATTAATTATCTGCAAGAAATAGCTTATTAGTAGCTTTACTATATGTAAAAAATATGCTTATGTGTAGCATATGTAAAATATGAAAACATGCCTTAATACGTACTTTGGAAGCCTAAAATGTTGTCAAATTATTCTGAAGTAATTGTATCCTATCCTGCATAGCAATATTGTGTGCACTCTGAACAATTGTGCTTTGGTTTTTAAGCCGTAATACGTGGTTACAAAAAACATATGAGCTACATTTGCTCGCACCGGGTCAAAAATTACGTCATGCACCGAACTGAACTAAGTCCAATAAGTAGAGTTAATTGGTCCATCACATGCGAAAAAGCATGGTATCGAATGTCCTCGAAGAACCGACTCACGCTTCAAAAAAGAGAAGCTACATCGGCGGTCAACCGCTCACGAGCCGTCTCGGAGTACCGTGAGACCTACGGTGAGGTGCTATGCTTCCCCGAGAAAATATGTTCTAGTCCCGAGTCCACCCAGCGAAAAATATTCTAAGTCCAGAGCCCCTCGCCAAGCGAGCGAGGCGTCGAGGCAGGCGGATGCCTCGGATTCGACCGGTGGGAGAGCCTTGCTGAGTTCGAGTTGATTTTGAGAAAAAAAGGGAAAGTCCGTAGTTTTGCAGAACATAGTATAGTTCCGAACACTCTGTGAATAAGAAACTCAGTCGTCTGGGGGATAAGAGGAGGATTGTGGGGTCGAGGGAATAACATATATTACCACGATTCACTTTTGCAGGCGAAATTTTTTTTTTTGCAAAATATTTTCGATTCGCTAATATGCACAAAATTGTCCCCAGAGATTTTGACGGTACGTTCAGGACGCCGCAGGAGATAAGGAAAACAATTAAATATTGAACATTTTTGTGAAAAGGGCTGCCATTTTTTCCAGCCGGGCGGCGGGGCGCCGGAAAAAATGGCAGCCCTTTTCACAAAAATGTTCAATATTTAATTGTTTTCCTTATCTCCTGCGGCGTCCTGAACGTACCGTCAAAATCTCTGGTGACAATTGACTGAAAATTAGTGAACAAAAAATTAATGAACGGGTTGGTTGAAGATCCAGCCAACAGATGGCGCATGCCTTCACTAGTTGAAACAACTTCGAATACCTGTACATCGTAATACATCCTTCTCCCACTCTACACCAACGTGTAATTTCGAAATTCATTTTTTACGTGACAATACATAATGCATCGTGTATTTGTGTTTGGCCTAGTGTGGTTCGTTCGAATTTGGGGCATGGTTAATATAAAATATGACGCACCCTTCTCATTACTTCGAGCAATTTCTTATAGAATGTCCTGAAACTTCAAGTTTTTTTTAAATATGAACGAGGTAATATTTAAAAATTAGTGAGATTAATATTAGATAATGCTCAAATTAAAAATGGGGTGGCAATCCTGATTGGTCGCAATATCTACTGGTTCATATTCAGTAATTTATGTAATTTTTTTTCAATGAAATCGGCCAGTAGTTAAGTATAGAAGAGTCATGTTTGATCTGAAAAACTTTAATGTTAGGTAATAATAGCATTTTTAGAAAATTCCTTAAAAAAATTAATCCAAGCAAGGATTCAATGGTGCAGTCGATCTATGCAATTCTATCCACTGTACTGGTTGCTAATTTCGCATGTTCTTTATTACTGTTTAGAATTTACTCATTAAAATGTTAACTACCATGACAGTAGTTAACATTTTAATTATACATGAGAATCATTAATGCAAGAATATATTCAAAACCTTTATTAATTTCAAAATTATAGAATTCACAAGTGTCAACTAAATAATTCTATTTCTTCTAAAACAATGCAGCAAACTTAACTGTTTCTGTAAACTTCTTGTGTTTGATAAAACCCATGTCCCTGATATTTCAGGATTAATATTATTGCATCTCCAATCAATTTTCTTTGGCTTTCACCCAATTTCAAATTAAGTACATTGAAAAAAGTTCACATATATTTTGTCTACATGAAAAGTCTTGCATCATTACGTGGAAAAACCTCTTACTTGTGCTTTCATTTACACCAGAAAATTATCTTTGGTAACGACTATCCATATGTCACTGGGTTCGTCATATTCTGACATTATGTATGTTAACCTATCAGTGGGATTCATATTAAAAATCTAATGAAAATTCTTTTGCTTAGTTGCACAGGCATAAGGAATTTAGATTGTAATGAATTTCCCATCTGCATATTATTAGCCCACCAAATAGGAAGTACTGTTAATCATAGGAGAGCGGATTGCTGGGAATAATCGGGCAGGAAAGATGGATGCAGACCTCTTTGATTAGCAATGGGGAGCTGAAAGTTGTAATGAAGGGGAGAATTTTAGGAGAGGAGGGGTAGCAATAGTAGAGGCATATTAGACAGAATGGAATGGGGAGGTAAGCATAAATTGAAGAGGGGTCTATTGTAGTGTTTAGTTAGGTGAGGCAAGGAAGTTATCTCTGTACCGTTTGGTAGCTGTTTTCATCAAACCCACCTTTACCGGTAGATTAATATAAAAATAATTATTATTAGACCCAAGTTAAAGAACGGGATTATGCAGCCATCAAATGAAAATGAGATACCAAGGAATTAAAATAAAGATTATAATAAATCAAGTAGAAGGTTTGAGGTGTATGGAATCTGACATCAGAACAAGGTTTATGAATTTGGTATATGATGATCAAAACCTTATGAACTTTAATTATTTGAACCAGAGTTACCTGCCAATCAGAACTAGATAATATCATATACCAATCAAGGATTTTGATCTTAATTTAATGGGAATTTTTTTGAGGACTTTTTTGACAAAACAAAAAAATGTGACTCAAGGTAGGAGTGAATAATGCTAACTTACTTCAAAGTGTAATCAATGCTCTTCATATTTCATTGCAATTCTCCATTCAGATTTAATTATCCAGTTTGAAGATTGAGAATTTGGACCTTGAGAAACTAAAGTGGAAAAAATGTGAGAGATAAAGCCTTTGGAAGGATGGGAGAATATTAACCTCTATACCTGGCATCTTTATATTGGAAGAAACATTTGAAATAAAGATCAAATGAAAGTAAGTCATCTGAATGTGAGTTCATGATTAAGGCTTTGGGTTTCATGGGTCTTAAAGGACAATTTCAAACATTTCACTACTCCACAAGTAGATTGGAAAAATCTTTATTTACATGCTTCATGTTAAAGATTGGATTACATCAAATGGGGATAAATCTATTAATTACAAAAACAAAAGAATAATCAAGGTACATCATGACAAACCACTAAATACTTGGATGCTAAGCACCACTGTAATTATACCACAAAAATCGCAGTAATCATCCCAAAGGTCTCTTTGGTTAGTGTTGGAAGATTTTACTCAATACTAAGCACGATGGGCTGCTAAATTTACACATCAGGGTAAGGGGGTCAGTGCCTTTCCCTGGGCTGTTTATTGTTTCCCAGGAAGATCTGGTACCAAAAAAAAAACAGCTTTGGTGGAGTTGAAGGTGCCTTAGAGACATGAATTCGTATCGAACCTGGGCCCTCCAGTCAGCAGTCCAGCACTACTCCTGGACTACCAGGTCTACCGATATGTTCATTTGATTTCTTCCATTTGTTGTTCATTTGACATACATCACAAATGTTGGAAGCAATTAGTTTATAAGCTGACATTAACTCAGTTTCTGTAAGAAAGATCCTATTATGATGATTAAAAATAGAATTAGGCAGAACATATGTGCATATTTAAAAACTATTTCAATCAAAATTCTTCCTAGACATCATTTATATCCTTCTGAAGGTATCACATGAGGAAGTAACCCAAGGTTCACATGAAACAATCTGTGATATCCCTTGGCTGAAGCTGTTGTCACCGAAAAGTGAGGGTCTCACCATATATGCCTGAATCTTTGTTAATCTCATGTTCTAGTTGGCCCCTGAATTTTAACTTACAATTTTCACTTTCACATAATTCTTGGGTAAGTAGTGTTTTGTATTTATTGAATATTTACGAGTTCATACCAGGGAAGTAATTTTCATTATAACTTATGAACTTTCATGAAATGCATGTTCTCAACAAGTATGAAAAAAAATTTAATTGAGCACTTTCAAAAGTGGGTATCAAGTTATAAACTATCATATATTTGGATATGTTTAATCAAATGATGACGCCCACTAGTGAGACCCACTTCCTTAAAAATTTCACTACCATTGCCACGAACACTGCGCACATGCATCCGCTACTATTGCCACTATTATACTGCAACAACCAGGAGTCAGAAGCAACTGTAGGACAAGTCAACCATGATATCACAATTAGAAAGCTACAACGGCAATGAATTACAAATACAAAATCAAACTTAGTTGAAGTTTAACTCGGATCGCAAATAATTTTTTTTAATTACTACAAGTATCCTCATGCCCATGAAGGTCAACCTTTTATTTTTTTCGTGGAAGTTTTCATTTAATGGCCTATCTAGTGGAAATTTGCAAGTATTCAGGGGAGCAAGGTTGTCCAAAGAAATTATCTTCACTATTCCCAACAAGGATATTAGAAATCTACAGTCAAAACTTTTCTCTGCCAAAGAATCATTATGAAAATATATCATGATCATAATCCTTGCAGTAATCCATTTGATGCAATGTGGAACACAACCAATCCACTTTCATCATGTTCTCTCGATGAATTGTGGTGATGAAGGGCTTAGAGAAGGCACCCTTTTAACTGCATCCCATTTGGTCCCTCCAAAGTCCCGTGACAAGTCTTCCACCTTCCCTTCTGCCTTCTCCATTCAGTCTCATTCCAAAATAACTTGGGCCATGCCCCTCAGTCCCTAAGCTATTCAAATGAAATAAAACTTTAGAGCTAAAACATTTAAGAACGCTCTTGCAGGATATATCCAAGGCGAGTATTGTTGGGTGTAACGGAACATTTCCCTCTAAGAAGTGACAGAAAAATTAGGATCCTCTTAATGGTTTTCTCGAATATTTTAAATCATTATATTATTCAAACCATGATGCTGATTGGAATCCAATTAATGTCAATCCCTAATTAAAACCCTTCAAAGCCCCATTTGGGGTCTCAATTCATGGGTCCATGGGAACGTGAGTATTAAGGCCTATAGGCATAACTGATTTGTAACTCAATGATCCCTTTTGGTAAGCAAGATTGAATTATTCTCTCAACTCAAATAAAGCAATAATTTTCACTCCAGGCAAGTCTGCATAAATGTCAGTAAGAGTGGAGTTTTTTAATAACAGTGAAAGCTCAAAAGAATCAAGCTATAAATAATCATTCCTTTCAATGCTGACATGCGAGTTCCAGAAAACATCTCCTGGAAGACAAAACATCTTTTTCATTATATATTATCTTTCAGTAAGATTCTGCAGAAGGTGAACTGACTTTCTTGGACAATATAACAGAGCAAAACAAGGTAATGAAAAGTGGTCAAGTACAGAGGAAAAAGCAAATATTTGAAAGAAAGATGTGGAGAGAGGGGGCTGGGGCTGATACTTGGGAGCAGAGGGGTTTAAGGTGTTAATTACAGTAAAAGAGGGTTAGGCAATGACTGGTAAACGAAGAATTAGTTGTCCTAGGTTTTCCAATGCTTTGGTCTATTTGGTTTGAAAGCAGTTTTGCAATCAATCCAAAGAACTTTATAATTAAAAACATCCCAACAGGCATTTGCAAGATGGAAGGTTAATGTGGCAAGTCTCATATTGTCCATTCATAGAGAACTTAACTGTCACTTGTAATAACACAATAGACACATTGAAAAAACACTATCTCTTTGTTGGTGATAGCATTATATCTGCAGAGTGGTCTTTGCTCAACATGTAATTTGGAGAGGCAAAATAAATGGCCATTGAGAGTGGATTCTAACTTGAACTCATCATAGAAGCCACAGAAATCATACAAATAAGCTAAGAGTATCAAAAGAGGTTGCCCACCGACTGATGCAAGTGAAAATTCAAATGGCCAAAACTAAGGAAAAACAAACAATCTTCACATCATCACTATGGGTCCATGAAGGCCATTGAATTTAATTTATACTCTGATTATTTTAACCTTTTTCTAAAAATAATTCACCCTAACCAGCTCCTTTAATCCTTAGAATAGGTGTCCCAACCATCCTTGAACTCATTGGAGAGAAAACACCCTAAACACAATCCCTCAATCAACATAAGGTTCATTGTACTTTTTAAAATAGATTAAAGGACAAAGACAGGACCACATCTGTAAAACTTCATTTCAGAGAGCACATTAGTTGCATCCAACAAGTTAAAGAGAAACATGAGACGGATTTGGAAAAGTTTTTTCTTTGATTGAAAGATTAATTTAAAAAAGAAATCTCAATCAAAATTTGAATAGTAAAATGAAATGTTTTCAATTTATTGCAGAACAAATAGTCATCTTTGGCTTCAGATATGCCACTAACTACATATAACACTACTACTTGTAGAAGCACTGCAAAGATCTTGAAGTATCTCCAAATTTTCACAGAAGGGATAAAATATATAAAGATTTAAAATAGCTTACGTCACTACTTGCTGTGTGAATCTGGCTCACTTTTCTATCCCCTCTTCTACCTCAGCAGACCTCATGAGGTCGAGCACACATCAGAGCGTGGCTTCTTTCAGTTGAGAGCACACAAATGGTGACGCAAAAGTTATACTGATGATGAATAGGAGATGTTGCAGACATCAAAAATCAGTTCCTTCCAAAGTGGAGTATATTCTAGACTGGGGTAACAGCTGAGGTCCATCAATATTATTTCTAGATAGGAAGTACAAATTTAGAAAAGTACAACAATGGCAGGGGTGGCAGCATGGGGGGAGTGATTAAAAAAGTATCATTCAACCATATGAACAGTTCGGGGGTCAAGGCAACTAAGAAAAAATTCAACATTAAGTTACGAAACTGGTAAACTTTGGTTAAAAAATCTCCCTATTTTTGGACCTGTGTGATTGAACTATCATTACTTTTACTTTTTCTGTACATGGCATTATAACTGGATGGCAGATGGTTAAATGAATTTGGTCAAGATAAAAATGAGACTAAATTAAGTAAGAAAAGTAAGATTTTTCAATGCAGATTGTTATGATGGATATGATTAGAGAGTTTTAAATTTTTTTCTCCAAATTGTTCAATAACTATATGACAGTAATTTGCTAATAAAACTTCTTAATTTTAGAAACAACTACACGCTGATTACATTGTCAGTGACACTTTTTTCAATTATTATAAAATGCAACATTATGAAAATTCATTTAATTTTGATTTACTCACAGTCTATGATTTGTTCATTAAAATTATTTCCACAAAATCTTTCCCAATATTGACTACCAAATACTTAAACAAATACAATTAAGTACTGCACTTCTTCCAGTAATATTTTGTGTGTGAATCTATATTGTATTCCTGTAGCAGTAGGCACATTTGTTCACATGTGCTCACATGTACCTGAAGATGGTATCCTAATGTGAAAATACTTTGGGCAAAGTAATAAAAAGGATGGTGGAATGGTACAAACCATGGCACAAGTTGTCACTCGGTACATACATTTGGGCTGACAGAGTTCTGGTTAAAAAGAAGCTGCATAACTTGCACAGATAAGCACATTGGATGTGATACATCTCAGACCTGATAGAAATATCTGAACTATTTCATTTTAAGCCTCATTTTTCATTCAAAGAAAAGCAAATATAAGGAAGGAAAATCAAAAAGAAGTTCATGAATCTTCTCATTTGTGCTTTAATGAATACCCTAGGATATCAATCTGGGAATGGGGGAGGGAGGGGGCACCATTATCAGCATTAGTCTGTAATAAGGGAAAGACGCCAAGAGGTCACACCATTTAATGCTCCATTTGATGGATGGACCACTCTAGCAAATGACACCCAAGTAGGGATCAGGATATCTTAGAAAAGTTATGCCACCACTGTGATTCAAACCCAGAACTTCAGCATGGGAAGCCAATACACTAGCTGCCACACCAACCTGATCTTCTTCGTTGAAGTCACGTTATTTGGCTATTAACTAAGAAAGCAAAAACATTCTAAAAAAGTTGATATTATTAAATGATAGTTCTAAGTTACAAATTTTTTACCAGGTCATAATTACATGGCATCAGTTTTAAATAACATAGAAACTTGACTATGAGTAATAAAGACTTCACTTAGAACGAATTCTAACTTAAGTACATGAAAAGAGATGAGAAAGAGCAACTTATCTGCCTGGATATTTCCTTGCCAACTAACAGCTCCAAACATTTGATATCCGTATTACATTAATATTCCAAATAGAATGATGCGACGTGGTAGTCTAGAAAACCAAAATTTTACATAGTGTTAAGTGGTCCCTGGAATGAAATCCTAGTCTATATATTTGGAGAAATCTGAAATTAAAATAGGAATATTATGTGGTATTCATAAATTGAGGAAAACGATATTATAGGACAGATATGACTTGAATGTTCCCATGCATTGGATTCTAGAGTTTCACTTGGGTTAAGTGAGTTCATCGCAAGCTGTCCAATCATTGTCATCTTTCAAAAAATCAGTTCGGATCGATGACTAAGATATAAATGGACAACGAGAGTTGGTGAAACTTATTCAAGCCCACCTTGAATACGCGGAGCAGCATCCAGTAATTCCATTGACCCACTGAATTGGCTCAAACTTCCCTCATTCTGACATTAACTCCTTGTCCTCCCTCCGCAGCCATGAACAGAATGCTTCCAGAGAGCTCCACTCATGCCCTGCTCTAGGAAAAGAAGGCTGCCAGGAACAGAAGAAAGCAATGTTGGCAAAAAGGAGAAATGGAGGGATGGAGGGATGCAGGGAATGAAGAGTTGGACGATGCAGGCGCAGTAAGTGGGGGAGGGAGAGCAATCAAGTGTAATAGGAGACTATGACGCCCACCAGGGACCAACAACTGAGTGGGGTTCAAGCAGAGTCCCAAGTTAGTAGTCCACCCTTCCAAATGGAGTGAGTTGATGTGGTGTGGTAAGTAAGGTTATGTGAGCCATTTCATTAAGTCTCCTTATGGTGAACAAGGGTGGGGTGGCCCGTGCCAAGAGTATTTCCTATGAAGCAAGCCTTAACAGTATTTTTTGAAACTTTCTTATCGGCTTTTTACAGAGCTGGTAATCAAGTACTGCGATCTGACTGGATAGTCCTTTTCCATGCACTGTTTAATGGATATCTATTTTCCATGTTGATATTTTCTTGGTCTTAGACAAGAAAGCTTTAAAAAATACCATCGATCCGAAAAGGCAGGCAGGATGGCCTGTGAAACTCTCGTCACCAAAGGACAACCAACGTGGATGGAGAACCCGGAAATGCAAAGACATACATTACAATTATTTGTTATTTAAAAATTTCTTTCAATGAAAAATAACACTTCAATTGAAGGAATTCCCCGAGTTTCGATTTTAGACCACAATTTATCATTCATTTTCAATGAGTTTGCTATCATGTTATAAATTATTACACCCATTACCATTGGGGTTTTATATGAACTTGCTGATTTATGGTAACTTATGTGGATGTTATGATTCCTAGTTGAATATGAGTGGACATTACTATTTGCATGAAAGAGATAGATATTTTTTATGATTAAGACAACCATGGAAAATATATATTCCATAGAATGAATGGTAAGGAAATTTAATTTTTTGAATATGGGCTTATAATATAGAAGATAACTTTGGACAACACGCATACAGATGATCCCCTATATTATTCTATCCAATTCCCCTGGAGAAAAAAGTAGAATGATACACTAGTTTTAATACCTCTAGGGACTTATGCAGGAACCAAATAGTGTACATCATAGTGTGCAGTTCAGAACAGATTATTAACATAAATATTCCATGCACCAGTTTATCAAACATAGACCTAAAACCTTTGTATTGAATGTATAAATAATCATTTCTTGTTGAGATTGAAACCAAATTCCACTTGTAATATTGCTCGATGAATGCAAGGACCTGTGTGTTTTTGCAAAACTAGTACATAGATGGGAATTATCCAAAGTCCCAAAAAAACAGGCCTGGCCCTTCAGAATTAAACTGGAATATCTGATCCCTTTCATCACCTCACCTCCCAGAAGAAATATTTGCATACTAAATTTCCAAAATAAGATTGTGTTAAATTAATGATGACATTTGAAAAAATTACTTTTCAATGGATAAAGAGATATCAAAAAACTGCATCTTTGGGATGATTACAAATTGGGCTTCTTTGGTTACTTTTTGGATTGTTTTTCCTATTAATGTGATACTTTCAACATGGGCTATTCTACTCCAAAAATAAAGCTAAATTTGAATCTGTAATTGTACCTTAGTTGTCATAAAACTGATAAATTTTCTATTCATATTAATGCAAAAAATCTACATAAACTCACTTGATTTGGCAGATACTACATATTTAAGAAGTGGTATTTCAAGATCTTTTGCCAACCACCAGGAATTATGGAATGACTTTATAATTAGGTGAATATGAAATATATTTCTGAATTAAAGGAGAATGCGATGTATTTCCCACAGAACTTTCATTTGCTACATCTAACTTCGACACACAGGCGTCATCTTAAGGTGCCCAAGTATTATGACTTCGCATTGAAACTACTTGTCGCAAATTTAAAGTTCTGTGGAAAATACATAGTAATCATTTATTCTGGGCTCTATTACAGTGTCAACGTTTACACCATTTCTAATTGCTAAGACAAAATATAAATTATTCATCATCGTACTTATAATGGTAGGGAAGTGAGTCAAAATAATTGGTAAGTTGTCTCAGCAGTGCCAGAGCAACAAATTATAAGATCTTACCCATATTTTCTCCTCTCGGCGGCAGGTGGACGTTTTTTCAGGTCATTTACCTGCGATAGGCCAAAGATGAAATGGCGAGAAGAGCTTGACATGTTTCAGCCTAGGAGTGACCTCATCTGAACCATACCTGCAGAGAGAGCAATTTAAAATTAGTATTTTTATTCAAGACTGACAAAATTAAGGAATTTGTGGCTAATTTCACCGAGCTCCAACGCGCCGGGAAAGTTTCTTTATTTTCCTTTTAAGGATTCGTGGGAAATACATTCCAGTCGCTCCCAATCCCGACGCTAGATTTGAGCGCACAGCCTCTGTGCTTGGATGGCGAGCAAGATTCTAATTAGGGTGCCACCGTCGCGTACGAAGGAATGAACTACTAAAGTCAGGCTGCATTTTTATCCACATAACACGCGGTCGAAACTGCAGTCCCTCCAGATTTCGAATCACAAGCCAAGCGAGGGGTAGACCAGAAGGTAATCAGATTATAAATTGTGGAGCGTCTACAATAAAGTAGAATTGGACGTCGCAAATCGAAATTTCAATGCGAGTACACACAAGAATTGCAGCAGCCGTGATTGCAACCTAAGTATTGCCGAGGATCGACAATATTTGTAATTTTAGGAGAGGTGACCGAAAGCCGAGGTCATTAGCGCTATTAGGGGTGGATGAGAAAGGGTAAGATAGGAGGGAAACCTGACGTCGGCAGTGGTCCACTCCTAACGAAATGCGCCAAGAGGGCCGCAGCTTAACGTCCAAAACGACGGACGGTGTACTCACTCAAATGCTCTCCACAAAGCACCTTCATCGTAGGGATCGAGACACCACTGAAAAACACCTGCCGCCTCTGGTATTCAAACTAGGACCCTCTGGGTGGGAAACCAGTACGTCACCCACCGCACCACTCCGATCCCCAGGGATGACATTAACGGGACCATCATTAATACATACACATGACAATAACCAACAACATCTGAGCCAAGCTGAAGATCGCGTCCCTCAACCCTCTGCTCAGCGCATGTATATGCGGATGCAAGCATAAGAAAGAAAATTTCAAAATAATTTTAGTAGGCTGACTACATACGTACCAACATGCAACCGTCAATTTTGGAAAGTGGCCCTAAGATCTAGATAATCGAAACCTGACAATTAGAAACTTGATATGCTGAACACGTTTATGATGACGCGTAATCTACCTCTGTGCGTTTGCACGTGGGCTTGCATGCAATCGCCACTCACAAATGATATACAGATGTAGAGCTGCCCGTGATTTCGACCGCTTAGTCTTCTCCAGAGTAGCTCGACGATATGCCCTCGGGAGTTCCGCGAACCCAGGGAGAGCGAGGAGTCCATCCACTCCGATCCTGACTCTCAAAGCGAACTGAGGAGACCAAATGCTCCTCGGCATGGTTAAAGGAAGGCGGGGGACGGGTTTACTGAGTGGGGGTCTTCGCGCAAGAGAGAGTGAAATCGAATTGGGAATATGGAAAAGGAGGAGGAGGGAATTGTTAGCCCATTTCAATTCCGAAGTGCGCATTTCGCGTATCGCTTTGCACTGGAGCGAACTGGAGTCATGCAGTTAACCGCTCCTCTCCTCGCCGAGTGCACATACGAAGACCTCGAAGGCCTCGAAGACCACCAGCCAACAATGCAATTGCGTGCCCATCCGGAAATTCGCGCGCGTCATTAAACGAGCCATCGTCTGACCATTGAGTGAATCCAGACTTGAGTCTCGTTGTTAGGGCATGACTATATCAATACATACCGTAACACACAGGTAAGTTAATGAGCCCAATGATGGTGATAATTCCTTGCGACCCTGAAAATAATTTGCAATTTCCAATTAAATTGGCGATAAATTGCTGTAAGGAAAATTTCTTCAGGAATTCGGTAAAATAAATGTGTTGGCAACTACTATTCCTCAGTACCTAGTATGAACCTTAATATTTCCTTAGTTTTCTTTGAGTTGATTGCATAAGGGCGTGGCAACTTGTTCATAACGGGGAGGGTTGGTTGGACTGCTGGTTGCTCTTTCGCCTTTATCATTTTTGAGTGAAATAACAGTCGACTTATTTCCCTGAACCTCTCTGATGCATGACCAAAATGCTTTTGGATTCTCTTCCAAAATTTCCGCTAACCTTTTCCTTTCGAATTCCCTTAACGCTTTCCGAAATTCATTATTGGCATTCGCCCTAGATATCTTATACTCATAAGTGATCTCCTTTTTGTCGCTAGAGATATCATCCCTAATATTTTTCATCTTGGCGTGACATCGTAATGACGTCGTAATGCCTTCCCAACATCCGCGTTGTACCGTCTAGGTTCCGTGTTGTCATTTATGAATTTACTAGGAATGAAACTGTTGACTGCAGATAGTGTGATCTCAAGGGATTGATTCCACGTATGCTTAATATTTCGGTGAACACTGTTTTTCGTGAAACTAGAAAATTCATTTCGTAGTATCCCATTGTAGTCCCCTTCTTTAAACAAGTAAATTTTCCTTTTAGGCTTCTTATTTGGGACCCCATGTGGCGAAAACTTAGAATTTACTGCCCTATGGTCACATATCCCTTTTATAGTGTCTATAGTGAAGACGTTTTCGGGGATATTCGTTGCTAATAAATCAAGAATATTATCGCCCCTTGTTGGCCAAGTGACAAGTGACTTCAATGAGTTCGACTTGAAAGAATCTAACAGCGATTCGCAGATATCTTTGCCTTTACCGCCCGTTTTAAATTGAGGGTTGTATATTATATAGACATATAGTATACTATGTGCTCCGGTCAATAGATGGGACATTGAAATCTCCACCGATAATAGCTTCGCGATCATTGTGTTGTGATAAAAAACCTCGACTTGCTGATCTTGCTCTCACTGGTGCTGCCTCTAGCCTCTTCTCCTTGCTCCCCCTCAGTGCCGCTCCCGCGCAACACCTGTTTCTTCTTACCGCTTTCCTTTCCCCGCCGGGTCCGCCGATCCGCCCCCACGGTGAAGTCGGTGCTCGCTACTGCCTCCGCCCCCTTCAGTCCGTGGTCCACTGCCATCCCCTCTGCTTGCTGCCTGTTCCCGCTTGCCTCCGGCTCGTCCTCCTCGCCGCGCTATGCATCCCTGCTGGCCAGCCCTGAAGCCATTTCCCCTCCCGGGGGTTCCACGGTCGCCCTGCGGTCCCCACTCTCATTTCCTCGGCCCGGCTCCGCTGCCCTGGGCTCCTCACTGCATTCCATTTTTTTATCACTCGGTTTGTCTTTCAACATTTCCTCACTTCCTTCTCCCACCTCCTCCTGAATGTCCTCCGTATCCCCGGCCTCGCTATTCCCCCTCTCCACTCGATTCCCTGTGCCGGCTTCTCCTCCCTCGCCGGTGGCCGCCATTGGATTCATAAGGGTAACTAATGTCGAAATCCTTTTACCCCGCCCCCTGTTCTTTAACCCCTTCCTCCGCTTCCTACCTATTCCGTTAGCCTCTGCCGGTCCGTCACTGCATGAGTCATCTTCCTCGCTCGTCGGGGAGTGTCGCCGGGGACCCTCTCGTGGTTCTCGCCGCTTTTGCTCTTCTGAAGAATCCTCTGCCCTTTTATTCTCCACGATTGCATCAGTATCTCCATGTCTTCCTCCGGAATTGGCAACAGCGGAATTTCCTCCTCCGTGTTTGACTTCATCCGTGCAATGCATCCGCATATGCTGTGCTCGTCTTCATCATTGTGCATTTGACTCTTAGGTGCTCCTCACTCCCACACCTGAAACATGTTTGCTTTTGCCCGACGTAATGTATTACGGCTCTATACCCGACTATAGGTATATACATACAAATATATATATATATATATATATATATATATATATATATATATATATATATATATATATATCCCTGTTTATTAACATCTTGATTGTTCTAGTGCCCGTACTAATATTGTATAGGCCTTGTCCGATCCACTGGTTGTCCGTGTAGGAGACGACCTACCGTATTTTCCCAGCTCCATTTCTACCTCGAATCTGCGAACTTCGGGAGGGAGTGAAACCACCTTAACAAAGGTTGCCCTGCAAGAAGCCGACTCCAAGGTCGCCGTTCCACGCTTTTCGGATAATGATGGAAAGTTAATGGTCTCCCCTTTCGACCTCAAAATGTTTTCCACTAATTCTTCGTTTATTACCTTAACATAGACAATTTTCCTAGTTATTCCGAATTGTATGGCCACCAACTCTTCCTTTTTAAGCCCGAGCTCGGCACCGATGAACCGATCGACCTCTAGGGCGGTAGCACTTTTCTTTAAGTCATTAAGACTCATAATTAGCGTAGCCCTCCTATCGTAAGGCATTACTAATTTGTTACCTTAACATAAGAAAAAATAAAAATCCACGCACCTAAAGCTCTAAAAAGGGCTGAAATAAAAGAAACTTTTCTAACTAAACTTCTCTGCCCATAGAACTTGGGGAAGAAACGAGTTCCTCGTTTCCCGGCGATCGAAGCCTCTAACGCCGCGGATAGCACACACAGAACCGAAGAACAGACACGTCCTCACTCTTCGAATGCTCACACCGGGGTTAAAATAAGAAGCACTTTTCACACCAAAACACTTAGCACGCAGTTATCTGGGGAAAACGAACTCCTCGTTTCCCGGCGGTAGAAGCCTCGAACGCCGGGGAAAGCACAAGCGGATACGATTCGAATGCACAGACACGTCTTCACTCTTCGAATACTCACACCGGACCAATTTTTGTATAGCCAATAAACAACGCTCAATGCGTAAACATAATATTTCTTTATTTATATATACCCTGCGAGCTACCGCCAGGGTGTGCGGCAGGGGGTGAATACACATCAGAATAATTTTGCCACGACATGACCCCACCGCGGTCGAACATGTCATTATAATCGCCTATCGTTCGTGGAAAAAATAATGAAAATCATAAATCCATCTTTTCTGCACTTATTCTTTCTAATTTTAAATATTAAGCTAAGTAAATCCTCCGGGCCAGATGAAATATCCGCTCGTATATTTAAGGATCTAGTTTCGGGTATTGCGCCGTATCCAAAAGTAATAATAAATGGATTAATTTATTCAGCAAGGCATATGAAACGTCGACATATTAAAAAAACACTCATGGTTTACAATTAGGAAACGTTTGCACGTGAAAAAACAAGGGAATAGTTAATTGTTGAAAACGCCGAAGCACTTAAAAGTGCGACGCAGTGAAGGAAGGAACGGTACAGTGGCGGTGGTTAGACCGATGAATCTGAAGATGAAATTGGCCATAAATTAAAGAGAAAAGCATTGAGTTGTTTGAAGTACTCGCCAAAATTGTGAAATTGAAGAATGTTGAAAGCAATTGAACTGTACAAAAACGGCCAAAAGAGAAAAAAATGGATGCCAACAGCACCCGGTGTTCCCAGGCGGTCACCCATCCAAGTACTATCCGGGCCCGACGATGCTTAACTTCGGTGATCGGACGAGAACCGGTGTATTCATCGTGGTATTTTATTGTTTAATATCTTTATTTCGTGGCACTAGGCCCATTTTTTTATTACATGTATTTCCATTCACAGACATAGTTATTTAACACCATGTGCACCATCTTAAGCGTGCATAAGACCACAGATTGAACATTTTCACAATTGAACAATTCTAAACAAAGGATGATATAAGTATGAACCACTTATGAACTATAAGCATTCGGAAAGTGTTCACAGTCGCATAACTTAGGGAACATTTTCCTTACTTGAATTAACAATACAAGATCCTTTATAGGGAACAAAATGATTACAATGAAATCAAGCCAATTATAAATAGTCATATTTTTTTTAAACATCCCCTTTGCGTCTTTTTTTCACAGTTAAACATTAATGATACATTTGTTTACATTCCATGCTGCTCTTATTAATTGAACGTATTCCCTTTATTTACATACTTGTTATCGGTAATATATTTCCTTTGCATACACGACAGTTTACATTGAGTCCAAGACCAATTTTCTTTAAAATTGTTATTCTTTCATGCCTTCTTTTTTTACCATTTGTTCTACTTTCTTCCAATATGGCTGTAATCGGCCCGGTAGGTTTTTGCTCTCTTTTTTCACTTGTTCCCACCAACTTTCTATATCTATTTTAACCCACTTGTGTACCGTAAGAAGGTGCTGTCCAATCAGCCAGCACATTGTTTCCATTTTCACGCGGGGAAAGATGTTGAAATCCAGCATCATCATATTCCTATTTCCTATCTCCTTTTCTCCAAAGGTGTTTAATTCTCTGAATGATCTTTTTATTAGACACCACCTTCTCCTCGAGATGGTGCATTCGAACACCCTGTGGTCTTGTGTGTCGTCTTTGTCACAGTATTCGCATTCGTTCCTGCTGGATAGATTCAGGTTTTGTTTCACTTGCTGGGTGGTCAGTATATAGTTTGCGAATAGGAATAGGACGCTCTTTGTCCTTAGGGTACTGACTATTTCGTTGATGTTCTTCCAAACTCTCTTCCAATTTACCGATAGAATGTAGAAGGGCTTGTGCGTTCCGATGACCCCTAGAGCTGTGCTGGCGGGAGTAATAAAAATTGCTCCTGATAGGGTCACCCATGCCAGATAGGTCGAAGGTTAGGAGCCAGACGAAAGGTAGTCCACGCAGCGTCTGTTCCTCAGTGAGGCGGCTGCAATGGCGTCTGACCCCAGTGGGGCGGCCCACTGGGGTCAGACGCCATAAGTGATGGTGTCACGTTAAAAACACTATTGAGGAAGGCAACGGGAAACCACCTCAATTATCATTCCCAAGAAAAATATGATGGACTATACAGATATTTTGAGTCCTGGCAACCACGGGGCTCGGCCCAATCGGCCGTGTGTCGTGCCCGGCAGCGGGGGAGGCAAGGCTTCCGCGGTCGTCATCCCACGAAACCCTTGCAAGGGAAAACCAGCAGCAGCAGGACAGAAGACGCAGGAGAAGAAGACCACATTAGTTAGAATAGGAACGTGGAATGTTAGGACAATGATGAGGACAGGGAAACTGGAGAATGTTAAGCGAGAGATGGAAAGGGGAAATATAGATATTTTAGGTCTATGCGAGGTGAGATGGAAAGATAGCGGGGATTACTGGAGTGATAAGTATAGAATCATATACAACGGTGGGGACGAGAGCCAACGAGGGGTTGCCATAGTATTAAATGAAGAGGTAGGAAGAAGCGTAGTCAACATAGAGCAGGTAACGGATAGAATACTACTGGTGGAGATAAAAGAAGAACCGACGAACTTAGTAATTATTCAGGTATACTGTACATGCCGGCGAGCAACCATTAGGAAGAAGAGGTCGATAGGATATACGATCAGTTAGAGGACATGATCGCGTGTGTTCCTGCAGGGAAACATTTGATAGTGATGGGGGATTGGAATGCGACGGTAGGCGAAGGAAGAGATGGCGATGAGGTCGGGGACTACGGTTTAGGCACGAGGAATGACCGCGGGGAGAAAGCAGTTGAGTTCTGCAGGAGACAGGGGTTAGTCATCACCAACACTTGGTTTAGACACCACAAAAGACGCAGGTATACATGGAAAATGCCAGGTGACTCAGAAAGGTATCAGCTAGATTATATCCTGTTTAGACACAGGTTTAGGAACAGTGTGATAAATTCCCACAGCTTCCCGGGAGCGGATGCGGACTCAGACCACAATTTAGTTGTTATGAAATGTAGCGTACGTTTCAAAAAGATAAGGCAGGGGCGGCGAGTTAGAAAATGGAATGTAGAAGCATTAAATTGGTTGAAAAGGAAGGAATACAAACATGCGGTAGAGAAAATCATGGAGGATGGTAAAGGGCGTAGTACTATCGAAGAAAAATGGGAAATGATCAAGAAAGGGTTGTCTAAAGCCGCAAAAGACACTATTGGAACCGTTAACGCTAAAAGGACTAGGAAACCATGTATCACGGATGAGATGATTGTAAAGATGGATGAGCGGCGAAAATGGAAGAATGTAAATACAGAATTAGGCAAAATGAAGTACAAAGAATTGAACAATAAATTGAGGCGGGCAACAAATAAAGCAAGAGAAGCATGGTGGAAGACGCAGTGCGAGGATATGGAAAGTCTGCAGAGGAAGGGTGAAATCGGTGCGCTGTACAGCAAAGTTAAATCGTTATCGGGAAGTAAGAAAGGAAGAGCTATGCTAACAGTTAGAGATAAGGCGGGTAAGGTAATAGTTGACGCAGGAAAGATCCAAGAGAGATGGAAGGAGTATATAGAAGAACTGTATGGTAAAGAACTCAGACCAACAAAGTTAGACATTGAAAAAGAAAATGACGTAGAGGAAGACAGCTTAGGTCCAGGCATACTAGACAATGAGATAGAAAGGGCATTAAGGGAGATGAAACTAAATAAGGCTGTGGGGGTAGATAACATTCCCGTGGAACTTTTAAAATGCTTAGGAAAATGTGGGAGGAAGAGGCTATATGGGCTGATCCGTAGTATTTATGAGGAGGGAATCTGGCCGGAAGACTTCGTGAGATCAGTTTTAGTTCCTATTCCGAAAAAGGTAAAGGCCACGTCATGTGAGGACTATAGGACAATTAGTTTGATATCCCACGCAGCTAAAGTTGTTCTCAGGATCATAAACAAAAGGATAGAGAGTAGGGCAAATGATTACTTAGGGGATGATCAGTTTGGGTTTAGGAAGGGGAGAGGTACGCGTGATGCCATTGCAGTAATGATATTATTAATCGAGAGGAATATAGAACACAACCAGGAGGTATTTGCCTGTTTCGTAGATTTCGAAAAAGCGTTTGATAGAGTGAACTGGGAAAAATTAATGAATAAGTATATTGCAGTAGTAGTAGTTTTTAGGGGAGGCGACCGACAGCTAAGGTCATTTGCGCCATAGGGGATGGACAGGAAAGGATGAAGGGTGGAGAGAAACCCGGCGTCGGCATTAGCCTACTCTTTACGAAAGGCGCCAAGGGGTCCGCAGCTTAACGTCCCATCCGACGGACGCCGTACTCACTCAAAGTGCCCTCCACAAAGCACCTCAAGTAGGGATCGAGATACCTCTGAAAATTATTCAACACCGCCGGGATTTGAACCCGCGCCCTCAGGGTGGGAAGCCAGTACGTTAGCCCCCGCACCATCTCGATCCCCTGAATATATTGCAGAAAATAGGAATAGATTGGAGGGAAAGGAGGCTAATCCGCAACCTGTACATGTCTCAGACTGCTCAGGTGCGGGTGGGAAACGGGGAGTCAGGATGGGCAGTGTTAGGAAGGGGTGTAAGGCAGGGTTGCCCATTATCACCGTTACTGTTCAACCTGCATGCAGAGGAAATGATCAAAGAGGCATGGGAAGAACTCGAGGTAGGAATGAAAGTGGGCGGGGAATTCGTAAAATCAGTTAGGTTTGCTGATGACCAAGCTTTAGTTTGTCAGTCAGCCAAGGGGCTGCAAGCATTGCTTAGTGAATTGGAAATTCAGTGCGACAGGTATGGGATGAGAATCAATATTAATAAAACAAAGGTTATGCGATTTTCGACAAAGAAAAAGGCCAAGCTTAACATTAAAATAGGTGGGCAAAAAATAGAGCAGGTAGAACAGTTTACGTATCTCGGTAGTGTTTTGGACCAACACGGTCAAAGTAGTAGGGACGTAAGAAGAAGAATTGCGCTAGGCAAAGAGGCTTTCACAAGGAGGAGGGAGTTGATGACAGGGACTTTGAGTAAGGATGTTAAGAAAAGACTCGTAAAAACTTTGATATGGAGCGTAGCTATGTACGGTGCGGAAACATGGTCATTGAAGCAGGAGGATAGACGTAGATTGGAGGCTTTTGAAATGTGGGTGTGGAGAAGAATGGAGAAGGTGAAATGGACAGAAAGGAAAACAAATGAGGAAGTACTTTGTATGGTGGGCGAAGAGGGGGGTTTGTTGGGAGAAATCCTATGGAGGCAGGAAAAGTGGATGAAGGGGGTGTTGACCGGCCGTGGGATGTTGAAGACTGTGATAGAGGGTAGAATGTTGGGCAAAAGAGGAAAGGGAAGGAACAGGATAGGGATGTTGGACGGGATGAAGGGAGGAAGAAAGTACTCAGAGATGAAGAGGGACCTGATATAGAGTAGGATGATGGATTTTGTGTTTTGTTAGAAGTAATAAAATATTTGTTTGGTAGTTGTGTCCACCCAAAAACCTACCTTAACCGGTAGATTACCTAAATATATATATATATATATATATATATATATATATATATATATATATATATATATATATATATATATACAGGGTTCGTCCGGAAAATAAGTGTACTGATTTTTCCCGCCGCTCCAGGCGCGCCCAGCACCGCTCTGATGGGCAGCGATTGGAGGGGGGTATGTTGGCAAGCGACGCTGAAAAAGGCAGTTGGCTCTGAGCTGTGATGTAGTGAGGAGCTCTGTTAACGCGAACCTCCACGCTCGACCCACGTCACGGAACGCGATGCCGAAGTTTTTGGAGCAGCGTTATTCCATCAAATTTGCGGTAAAGCTTGGGAAATCGTCTACCGAAACTGTCGGTATGATTAACCAGGCTTACGGGGAGTCAGCCATGTCCAGAAATATGATCTTTCGGTGTCACAAGATGTTCGTGGAGGGCAGAGAAGAGGTCGACGACGAACCACGGCCTGGACGCCCATCAACGACACTCACCGACGAAAATGTGCGAAAAGTTCGCGATGTACTGACTCTGATCGTCGTCTTAGTGTTCGGATGAAAGCAGAGCAGTGTAATCTTCGAAAACGAGTCGCCCGCGTCCGGCCAGCGATCAAAAACATCTGGCGGCTGCATCACGACAATGCGCCGTCTCACACCGCGCTTGTCGTGTCGGACTTCTTGGCCAAGCACGGCGTGGCAACGCTGCCGCACCCGCCCTACAGCCCGGACTTGGCACCACCGGACTTCTTTCTGTTCCCGAAGATAAAGAGGAGTTTGAAAGGAACGCGATACGGGACTTTGGACGCCGTCAAAGAGGCCGTGACGACGTGTCTTCGAGAGGTTCCCGATGATGCCTTCGCGGGAGCGTTCCAGGAATGGGAACGCCGCTGGAACAAGTGTATCGACTCACAAGGGCCCTATTTTGAGGAATATTAGCTTAAGATATGTAAAAGTGCAATAAATTTTTTTTCCTGAGCTCAGTACACTTATTTTCCGGACGAACCGTGTATATATATTTCATCACCATCACAGATTTTCAATCCTAGGATTGCTTTACTGCAGCCCTCCATTCTACTCTATTTAATGTCAATGCCCTCAATCCTTGATACCCTCTCTGTTTTACGCCCTTCAGAATTTGTCCTATGGACATGTCTCTTGGTCTTCCTCGTGGAATCTTCCCTTCTATTATATTCCCAATCAATCCACGGTGCCTCAATGTGTTCTCAATCCATCTATTTCTTCTTTGCCGTAGAGTTCTCCATATGGTCATATCCTCTTCTGCTCTTCTATATATTCCTCGTTCCTTATTTTGCCTGTCCATTTGATCTCCAGCATTCTCCTCAAGCACCATGTTTTTAAGACTTCAATTCTTCAGTGGTTTCTTTTCCAATGTTCCAAGTCTCGGAACCATAGGCGCCATGCTCCACACGAAAGTGAAGAATTGCTTCGCCTTAGGTTCTTTGAACATAGTAATGGCCTCTTCTCCATGAATGCGTTTTTAGCTTGGGCTATTCTTCGCTTGATGTCGGTCAAACTTTTTCCATCCCATGTTATGCTGCTACCCAGGTAGACGAAGGATTCCACTTGCTCTCTACAGGTAGTTTCACCCCTCGAATGGTGATATCTGCATTCAGCTTCTCTCTTCCACACTTATGGATTTTAGTTATCTTCTTGTTGGTGTTTATATTATATTCTCCTAGTACTTGATCCATAATGCTTTAGAGTTGCCTGCAGGTCCTCTCGCGTTTCCGACACTACCGCGATGTTATCTGTAATCTGGAGCATGTTGATTTCTTCTTCATTAACCTTGACTCCTTTGAAGCCCAGAATTGGCTTTCTTTTATTGCCTCTTATAGGTATACTTGAATATTGCTGGCGAGAGGTTACTCCTTTGTTTATTTTGGCTTCCATTTTTCGTTTGCATTGTAGTAACCTGATTCTTGAAGAGGTTATGGGTAATTCTTCTGCCATTGTAGTCCAATCCAAGCACTTCTAGTATCTTGAACATCTTGTCCCATTCAACGTTGTCAAAGGCCTTCTCCAAGTCCACGAATGCCACATATAATGGCTTATTTAAATGTCTCATTTTTTCGGCCAGAACTCAAAAGCTGAATGATGCCTCTCTTGCTCCTCGGGTTTTCCTGAATCCGAATTGGTTTTCCGAGAGGTTTTCTTCTCTCCCACCTTCTATTTTTCAGCTAATTATCCGAGTAAGGAGTTTTGATGCTTGAGTCACCAGGCGCAATGCTCTGTGTTCTTCGCATTTATCTGTTTTCGGTTTCTTCGGTATTACAATCATGATGCTTTTCTCGAAGTCATGTGGTATCTTTCCGCTGTCGTAGCTATCTTTAATTATTCCATAGAGGGCATCCTTCGCTTTGACTCCGAGTGCCTTGATCATTTCCCCGTTTATTTTGTCAACTCCCGGTGCCTTGTTCTTTCTCAGGTCCACCACAGCTCTCTCGAATTTGCTTCTTATCTGCACCAAGCGGCACTCGACTCCGAGCCGAGTCCGTCCCGCAGTGACGGCCAGGATTAGGCAAGACCCTTCAGCGCCAAGCATTTTCAGGGCTAGTTGCTTTCTCATCCACGTCATATTCTTTGTCTAACTTTGCTGGTCCAATGTCTTAATAAAACAATTCTTCTATGTATTCCTTGGATCTTTTCTGGTTCAACTAATATTTTTCCTGACTACAATCTACTGATACTCCCTTCCTTGTCAATACAGTTCACGCTTCTACATTCCATTTTGTAAACTACCTTCCATGCTTTATCCTTTTAAATGGAATGCTACCCTTTATAATTGCTAAATTGTGGTCAAAGCCTGCATCTGCTTCTACATAACTGTGCAAATTGCAAACTCCTGCAGAACTCAATTACTTTCTCCCTGCAGTCATTCCTCGTACCTAAACCATAATCTCCCTCCTCATCACCATCTCTTCCTTTGCCTATTGTCGCATTCTTATCACCCCGGTCACTATAAAATGTTTCCCTCCAGGACCACCCACGACAGTGTCTTCTTAACTGATCATATAGCCTCCTGACTTCTTCCTCTCGGTGATTACTTAGTGGCATTTATACCTGAATATTGGCAAAGTTTGAAGGTTCTGCATTCACTTCTACTAATCCATGCAATTATATACAACTTTCTATCAGTTGCTTCAGTTATATTAACATGCTTCTTCTTACATTTTTGTTTAATATTATTGCCACCTCTTGCTGGCTCTCTTCCCTCTGCTCTAGAATGCTCTTTAACTATCACACCAGTAATACCTGCTTACCTGGAACTGTGCTGGTGGTAGCAATGATAATTTCTCCTTGTGGGGTCACCTATGCCAGTTTGGTTGAAGGATCAGTACCAGAGAAAAGGTAGTCCATGCAGCATCTATTCCTCAGTGATGCGGGTGTAAATGGGTCCGATCCCACTGGGATGACCATTCAGTCATAGTGTCACATTTAAAACATTATTGAGGACGGTAACGAGACACTACTTCAATTATTCATTGCAAGAATGCCATGATAGATAGTATATAGAGAGAAAATGAGTCCCAGCAACTATGGGACAGAGGAATATATATACATAGAGCAGAGGAATAGTTTGTTGAAATTTATGGTTGTAGGGTATTTGCTATTGTGAAAGACAGGACTTATGGTGGTGCAGGACCTGGTCCCTGGGTGCACCAAAACTACCCTGTCCTATAAATTAGTGTTAATAATATTTCTTATATCTTTTCGTTCCATGATAAACATCTAGGTATTTAGAAAAGCTCGTATGAAGTTGGGGGTAGAAGGATATACTCTAGCCCAGTATGAATCCTCAGGGAAATTTGTGAAACATTTCCCTTTTAAATATCAACCCTCCATGCATGTAATCCCCATACGCAAGAGCAATACCAACTTTCACCAACTCACCAATTTCTGTAACTAACTTACACAACATTACCCCCAACAACATCTGAAATAGTGCATTACTTTTCATACTCTTGCTTGCAATACTGCTTGGACATCAAAGTACAGTGGAGTTTAAATTTGAAGCCCACTCTTGTTAGCAAATTTCTTAAAAGCTTTCTGGAAAGAAATTTCTCCCAAGATATTTCACTCTTACTATCCAGAATTACCTATTTTTAATGTAAACCACATTGTTAGTTTGTCACATTCACTCAGCATATTTCATTGAATAAAATTAATGACAAAGATGCAATTGCAACTGTGTCAAATCCATGTAAATACAAACCATTAAATGTAAACATGCATGAGAGCTGATGTTTGAAAAATTTCACTCTTCAGTATGGACAGCAAATTCTAATTCAGATAGAAGAAACTTAAGGCCAATATAATATAATAATTTACATGGGAAATTATATCAATTTTTATTTGAAATGAAAGGACTCAGGCAGGAGGAATAAGAATAGTCAAGAACCTTGTCAGGTTTATATTAACTTCTTTATTTTCAATTGTTTGTCTATAGTTTCTACCAACCTATGTAATGCTGGTCATATCTACATTATGCTTCATCTGTGTATGTTGCAATGTATGTATTTGTGTATATATGTAGTAATACATATATAGACTTACATAGGTATTTGTCAATACTTGTGTTATCGTTTACACCTCAATTTTGAAATTTTCTCTCAGAATATTAATGTTATGTTAAGTTAAGCAGATGCTTGATAGGCATATGGTGAGCAGATAATGATTTCATGGTTTACATTGGATGACCAAGATTCTTCCACAAAGCCCACATTTTTTTAGAAAATGGTCGATGGGGTCAACTGACACTTGAACCAATCATGATTTAAAAAATAAGCCAAAAACAAATATCTTACATTTTAACACTTCCCTCATAACAAAATATAATTTGTAAGGAGAACATGAATAACATTAATTGAATGAAACCAATAAAAATCCATTTCTATAATTACAACACGTCAACTTATGTCACAGTTGATTGGGGGAAGAAACAGTAACATTGGGGTGTAAAAAATCTCTATCCGAATGGACCATATGCAGTATCAATCACATGCAACACCAAAATATTTTTTAACATATGGTATGGTACTCATTATATTTAACAGCTTGAAAATATCCAACAATAGGAGAGCTATATAAACATATCCCAAAGTATGACTTGCAGGACTCCTCCACCATAAAACACACTGAACTGTGGAATTCTTTTGAAGATCGGTGTGACGGGGTCACATGGATATCCAGGATGGAAAACTTAAAAACAAACAGAAGATAAGGGAAATAATACAAGCCTCTCCTCAAGAGGAAGGGGAGGTCACCATGTGATTAGAGAATTAATTCCAAATCATTGTATAGGTGTTCAGGCAACAGCCCGAAGGAGGCAACAACTCAAGAATGTTTCCAAATCTCCAATAACATCTTGCAAGAGCTAATATACACCTCACACCAACACAACCACAGGCACACACACACACGCACGCACACACATGACATTCCACCTCTCCCCCTCATCGCGTGTACTGGTGCATCTAATATCTAGCAACTGTGCAAATTTTTTTTCCAATGCTCACTACAATAAAATAAAACCATAAGACAATAATTGGCTTGTCATGGGAGGGGTGAGGAATTAGGAGGTGTCTGTCAGTTTTTTCTATAAGTAGTTTTCTATGGAATTGTTTTCTTTTTTTTAAATTCTCGTATCAAAACACAGTTTTTTCACTTCCATCCACAAGTATAAAATGTTCTTCCATGTGATAAGGAGCATGGCATTGGTGCAAATTATCTTTTTGCATAATGTGTCTTAATTATACCTCCTCACATTTCTGCCATACATTTTTTTCAGTTTGTTCAACATTTTTTTTCCATTCGAAAAAATTAATACCACTTTTGCACATACAATGAGCAAATGTACCTCCGAAGAAATTTTTACGAAATCATATACCTTTGTCACATAAAATGGTACAAACATATTCACAATTTATTTTACCAAGTAGGTATGAAGAGTGATGATCACAAATGGGTGGTTGATTTTTTTTTTGTTTTTAGCAGATGCCAAAAGTATTTTGAAATTTTCATTTGGAAACAACAAACTTTACACCAACTGAAAACAGCATATCAGACTAAGAGGCAATGAAAAATATGTCTTCATGCAGTGGCATGCTGGTTTTTTTTTATAGCCATGGATGTTATTTTAGAAATATTTCTTTTGATAACTGAGTTGCCATATTTTATGCTACTTACAAATTCGCAGAATATTCAAATAATATTCTGTTACCAACTACAGCTAGCATATGATAGCACTTCCATTGAACACAAGATAGTTGACACCACCTTGGCACTTGTTTCATGTAGGCATCAATTCTTGTCACATTAAAAAAAATAACGGTAGAGATTATTTTTTATCAACCACTTCAAAAATTACTTGATTTCAGGACTTTTCACTCTTGTCATATTATATATATATATATATATATATATATATATATATATATATATATATATATATATATATATATATATATATCTATATAGTATGTATACATACATGTGCACACATATGTATATCTCCATATACATACATATACATGTATAGCTATGTGTGTGTGGGTACTTCTAATTACATGCATCACCCACACTCCCCAGCTATCATCTTTGTTCCTATATATTCCAAACCTTTTGTTCGTAATGTATGTTCATATTAGCATGTGTGACAATGTGCAGTTGATGTTTAAAAAAGATAATGGGGACAAGGAATGCTGTCTGGGCAAATCGTGGGGATGGAGGGAAAAAGAGACAGTGTTTTTATTAAATGGGAACAAACACCTTAGTAATGGAAACAATACACTGTTTCATAAAGCAGAGGCAGATACACATTATAATGCACCTATTTGATTGCACATCCCAATTACTTAATAACAAATCCTCCACCACATGATGTGACTGAAAAGGTGAAATTATACATCTCTTTTCATGTTAAAAAAGATTCATTATCAATACTAACATACGTAGGGCAATGATTTCCATGAATCAATTTTCAATGCTAGCAACGTTTAACCACTAATCAGAAATGACCTTGGAGGAAGGGATGGAAGATAATTACAGTATTTTTTCATGTCACATCAGTCATTACAATTATACAAGAACATATTATGTGGGATGAGGATTATACACAGCTCTCTTGGTTTCTGTTTCATAATCAACAACACTACATTTAAAAACTACTAACTACCTACAATGCTACATTGTTACTAAGCAACTTTGTTAGTGTGGTTTCCATTGTTTGCATGTTTGACTGCACAGAAAATACAAACAAAATGCTGGATTGGCTATAATCAATCTTTCTTGTGATTCTACAAGCCTTTTTTCTTCTTTAAAAACTATTGCGTGAATTTCTGCTACGGCTACATACTATTAACAGGAAAGTATTTTTGTTAATGTTGTTCCATATTTTCCATCTATACTATTCTGAACTTTGTACATATTTGTTTTCACAGGGGGCTTTACCCTTCACATTTTTTTCTTTTATATATATATATAATATTTATATATCTCCCGCTTCTACTGGCATTAATATCTGTTACAACAATTATACGTCCCTCTTTTCCAAATATTGTATTCTGTTAAAAAATAGGCCCCAGTCCCATCACAAGTAATTCTCTTTACAAATGCATTCTCTCAGTTGTAGCTTTTTTGAGGATCTTAAATTATAAACTATCTACATTATAGAATAGTATTTCTCATTGTTCATCCGGCAAGAACCTTTTATGCCATCATTCAAGCCATGTCTTGCCACCTAGCTTTACAATTCAACTAAATTTAAAAAAAGAAACTCGCAGTTCCTTAATTACCTAATTTGGTACTTCAAAACTGAATGATTAATGTAAAAAAATCAGCACAAACTTTCACCATTCTTTAGCAAAGTGCATAGTTCCCACCCTGATCTCTAACTTTTCAAATGAATTCAGACATGCAATGCATTATAGTTAATGCCTATAGTATCCTACGGTAAAACAAGCATTTTTTTCAGGAGATGTTATGATTTCATACAAGTTTTTTACTGTTGTCTTTTGTTCCTGGCAGCTGTATTTTTTTTCATATTCAAAACGCACTCAACAACACTCTATGGTGCACAACACTTTTTAAGTCCATTTTTCCAGCAATGCCATCTAAAATCTCATTTACTTGTGACCACCAGTACTTGTGACGGAGTGAAGACATTTTTTTCCATTCCATCATACCTCTAATACACTTGCTCTCACATCCACACAAAAGCACACACTTTTATATATGATTACATTTTCCCACGGTTTCTTCTAAACTCTTGCATCACCCACCACGACCTCACAGCTCTCTTCTTCATTGCAATCACCCTCAACTTTCCTCTAGCAGCCTGCAGAGGACCTTTACCATCAAACCAAAAGGCTTGGAGCTAGCCAGTCTTCATCTGCCAGCTGTCAAATGGAATAACAACAATATTTGGTTATCAGACTGCCTTAAATGCTATTCTACTACATTTATAAGCTCAGTTCAAATACATTTTAAAAATTAATTTATGCATAATATTCAATCTCCTGTAAAAAATAGGAGTTGCGACCATTGCTAACTGTCAATGAAGGAAAGAGAGTGCTTTTTTTATTTTTTTGTGATGAAACCAAGATTGCATTATTCATCTGTAAACACATTCAGCAATTTTTTGAAAGAGTAACTAAAAATAACATTGAACAAATAACACTTTTAATGAATAGAAAAACGGAAGTGAATGCACTCTCTCAATGCATGACATCTGTCTGATGGTCTCTTTCTTATGTTTAATATGACTTCATTATCCCAATATAATTAATTATATCTTAGTAATAAGACACTGGACACCTAAATTTATGCATTAGGTTGGATAACAAACATTATCTAGTGCACAGTCTCATTGCCCAACAACAGAAATGTAGAAAATGAAATAATGTGATACAACAGCATGTCACAAATAAATAGCAAGGCCCAAGACCACAAATTGGTTTTCATGCAGTTCCTAAATAGTATCCTAGCTTAGCAAAAATATAAAAAAAGAGGTTTTAGGAGAAAGCAATTTGGGATTAATGAAACAAATAGAAACCTAACAAACCACGCTTACAACACTAAGTTATTAAGAAATCAAGTACTTGTTGTGTGGCAGTATAGTGCCCACTAAAATTAGTGTTCAACACTGACCTTTGATCTCTCCTGAATAAAAGAATCTTAGTAAATAAGCTTCTCCTCATTTTTAAGGTTATATTTTTTTGTCCTTGCCATTGGCAGGATATTTGAGAAATTTACTCATGCACAAAAATGATGTTGATAAGATGAAATATTTAAATATTTAATATTTATCCTTTATTCACTTTCAATAAGATGACAAATACATCATAAATCAAAACAACAACTCCTGATATCAATGCATTATTGTTACACTTTAAAACTCTGTCTGAGTTTACAAAGGTTTTAAAAGAATAATTAAACAGAGTCTCGACAATAACAGTTGCCTTTTAAATTTAAGCATTACAAAAAAATGTCGATCCTCAACAACTTTCATAATTTAACACCAAAGTCATTTTCTCATCAAAGCAATTATACTTGTTTACATTTATTCAACATTCAGGAGTAAAAATGGTGGTTTGAAATAAAATTGTTGACAGCATTCTAGAGATAGCGCTAAAGCATATCATAGTGCCTGAAAAAAAGGAAATAAAGGCTTTAGTTAAGATAAAAAATAAAAAGAAACAGGCTGTAGTGCATGAAATGATAGGAAAGATATGCAGGAATTGAAAAGAAATGGCAAAAAAAGCATTACCCATGCCAAAATATTATGAAATTAAGACTGAATCATAATCCAGGCCTTGACCAAATCATGCTCATCAAAAGCATATGTATGTACATTGCAATTTTTTAATAAAAATTAGAAATTCACATTAAAAAACCATCTGAAATTACAAATAGAAAAAGAAAAACAATAATGCTATCAATGGTATAGTTTCCAGAGATTTGGAAAACGTTTTCTAAAATCAGTTTATTACAGGAAAAAACAATTTCACACTTTGTAATTTAAGCCACAAAGGAGGAACCATGTCAAAGAGTAAAGCAAAAAGCTTTTTCTCAGAATCTATACCTTAGACAACATTACAAGAAAAAATGGTAAAATATAGAACAAATATTTTCAAGCATATCTTATAAGCAAAATGTGCTCCACAAATAGTGCATGCCACACACCATATACATAAGGAACATTTTTGATTTCTGATGATCCAACTGCAATTTATAAAAGGGAATGGACTGGTAAAATTCACAACTAACTAGTGCCTCTTAATTGCTTTTCTTTTGCCAGGTCTATGAATTTATCATATTTTCTATTCAATTTTACCAAACATCTTCAAAATTAATTTTGATAATTTTTCTAACAGCGCATAACTATGATGAATCAAAGCTGATGACTCTGATTGAAAGCCAAAGATTGGGTATTCCATTTGTAAATTAAGCGACTTAATTATCTTCCATGACTGCAACAAGTCGCAAATATCATTTAATGAAAAGCCAGATAAAAGTTCCACTGAAAAGCATCCACCACCCACATGACATGCAGTTGTGAATCCAAACAGTACAAACCACCAATGGAAAAAAAAAGAATCCCATAGAGAAAAAATCGACCAGGTTAAGACTATTTAGCAGAGATTGGACTGTTTTCAAAACTGCACAGAGATAAAAGTTGAATGAGCATGTAACAAAACAATCTGACATTTAGTGAACATTTATATTTCAATTACAACCGGTTGCATCAGAGCTGATGAAGCTGCCTCTCCGGATTTCAAGGTGGAGGGAGAAATAATGTTTTGCCCATCAACATTTAGATTGCCCCACTACATCTGCAAAAATACACCCAATCCCATGATTATGAGATCAAACTAGAGCTTAAACCTTACAATATCTAATGCCTAAGGATTAAATTGAACCATGATTCAAGACTTGCACGTTTTCCACCCACATTACATCAAAGCTGAATTTTGCCGTACCACTAAAAATGTCCAAAAATTAATTTCCCATTTATAGATTTGGAAGCATAATAGTACATATTTTACACATGTACATGTTTTCATAGAATTAAATAATTACTTTACTAAACATCAATCCTGCCACTGAAGAAATTTCTGATGTGGTATTGGATTTTATATTACCTATTCATGTCCTATAGAATAGAGAAAGTTTTCAAACACTCAAGAATGTAACTTAGTTGATGACTAATATAAAATTGTAAAGTATATAACAGAAAGCCATAGATTATATAAAACATTCTAGTAGTTAATAAATGGTCACATCCTCAGTAAAATCTATTGTGCTTATTCCGTTCAGTTAAACAGCTAATTTCACTACGAAGATTCTTGTGTTTAAAGTAAAAAAGGCAACATCCTGCATTATCTGTCCAAATCAACTTCATCACAGGGATGCAAATGAAAGCCACAGTTTTTGAATTTCAAATTAAACAAAAATTTAATTTCAATGAGATCAAAAATGAAATTGCAGACTTTGGCAAGTGAATAATTATTAATGGTTTTTTTTCTGAGAGGATGGCAATTATTATTTATTCCGGCAACCTTAATTCTTGCCTAATTCCCTTATTCAGCCACGGCTTTGATGATCATGTTCAGTTGTCTCCCTAGAAAACCACTTCCACATCATAAGCCAGGTAGCAGTGCCACCACTGGCCAATGAAATTAATTCACAATTTTCTGTTCATAACTTTAATGCAAGAATTAACAACAGAACCATTAACAGCACTGAATATTCCAAATTTAGCATCAATTGGGAAAAATTTATCTGAAAATGTTTAGAGAGCTACCACAGACGAAAAGTTACAATACTGAATATCCGAAGGGAAACAACTGCATTGTAACAGTTCCTTTCTAAGATAATGTTCATCAAAAGGCTTTAAAAGGCAGATCTCTCTCAAACATGGCCAATGTTTATCAAGTGAAGAGCATTTTCTTGGCAACTCATTCCCGATCAGATTCATGGTTTATAATTTACTTCTCAAAATGATTCCCAGAGCACAAATTTAAGATATTAATTTCCAGCTGAAAACCTCCCACATCATACACTCACATGCTACAAAGACTATTTTCCCATTATTCCTTACATAACAATTCCACGTTGATCCCAAAGGCAATTGCATTCCCTTGTCTACCCAAGAGTATATACTTGACCTTGGACTTAAACAATTCAAATACTCCTAAAGATAACAACAGAAACAGGTGTTACTGAATCAGAAAAATAATGCTATTGCCCATAAATGGCTCCGTATGGTTTAACTGCTGTATTTTTGTGCATATGCTATGAGTATTATTATATTGTATCTAAATTCATCTCTTTATACAAAACTTCAGTTATCATTTTATCAAGGCCCATATTACTCCAATAATTCTGCTGTCTTAAATTGCTATAATTCAGTGATGTGGAGGATTTCAAGCACTCCGGATGACTTCAGGCATTGTTGATTTTGGAGATTCTGGAGATTCTACAGTTCAGGGATTTTTACTGGCATCTAAATTGTACAAAAATGATTCACTTTACTTTTCCTTAAGAACAATTGTACTTTTCCAATATTTATGTATTTCAGCTAAGTATCTAATTTATCTAATATAAATCAATGTGGGTTTTCAGGATCCATCAGAGAACATGTGCCCTTAGTGAGCAGGACAGGATCTAAACCTTGATGGCAGCAGGGTAATGCTCTCACCTGCATTGCTTGAAATTTACAGCTATTTATTCTTGCTAATTGCTCAAATATCCTATTTCGAGTGACCCTGCTGGCCATTTTTGAGAATGTGAAATACAATTTGAGAAAGTATATAGCTACTTATTTAGAACACTAGGAACATGACCTATTTTCAAAAAAACAGAATTTTTTCCAACTGATAAGGTACTGGCTTACAATATCATATAGACTTATGAGAATCACATTAATGAAGTACTGATTCATGACCATGGAAAGTGGTTTTTATTGTACTAACAATGAGTGTTAGTTGAAACTGCAGTGATCCCTAAAATTAATTAGAATACAAAAATTTACTCAATAGGTATAGTCTTCGGCTCTGTAAGGAAGACTGCCTTCACCCCATATTTCACATCTATTTTAATTACAGAAAAGGGCAATGATAATTATTGTTACTATAAATAAAACAAGTCCTTTAAATTAATCGCTCTTGACAGGTTTAAACTTCACCATTAGATAGTACTTATAAGTTTGACTCCACATTTAATATAATAATGTTTCCACATCTTTCAATATGGATTGTAAATGGTTATGATGTAGCAAGAAAACTGATTACAGAACACTTATTCATAACCTGACAATGTTCGCCATATGTCCAAGTAATGCAGCATCTAAATTCAATATGAATCCCACATGGATGAAACCTGTGTAATTCATATGAACAGAATGAAAAATTTTTCCAGAAACCTAAATTCTTCAACCGAAACTTCTATAAAATATGGACTACTGTCAATTTCTGAATGTCCTTGAGTTTGAAAACTAAATTTTTCTAAGAGTAGGTAAAAAAAAGTGATAAAATTGTGGTAGATATTGATATCAGAAGGAATGTGACTTGTTTTTAAGAATTAAGTTCTTTGATAGCATTCAAGTGCTCACTGACTTTTGGATCAAATGCATAATAAAACCTGTCGCCTGAGATGATGCACTAGGGTTACCCAGTAATATTCATTCGACTCCTAAATTACATGGAAAACTTAAATGTCCTTGATGAAAGCCAGAGATTTTTCACTTTAAAAAATGATCAGAAACTTATCGAGTTCGCTTTTTCTTCTTTTGAAAAAGTATTTCTTTACATGAAACACTAGTACATTGCAGAGCCATGATAGTCTCACCTACACTGGAAAATTATGATTTTCCAATCCTTCTTACATTCTTCTTCATACAAATTGTAATTTTTATCACATTTCCTATATCACCAGATATAATTAAAATCTATAGCTAGCATAATCATATGCCTTTCAGATTCAATTACAGGGGTGCTAGGAAACCAATGCTATTATATTTTTCCAGTTCCTATGAGGTCACAGAACATATGACAGTGCTCATGATTTTGAAACTCTTTGGATGCATGAAAATCAAAATTTATTAGTTTAATCGAAAGAAACAAACAACTGATAAATGGGTTTTGTAAAACCAATGTAATGTCACAAAGAATATTAATGAGTACGTGCACAATACCACTCATTGGAAATCAAACCGTTTACACAAGGCTGGATATGGTATTTATTGAAGACTTTACACTGATGCACATAGAGATCCATATCATACCATGAAATTCTTATGACCTGCTTGAAAGTAGGGTTGAAGTATCATTAAATGAGTTGAGAAACAGTAAAGCAACAGGGGTTGACAAAATTCCAGTTGAGGTATTGAAATCACTCAATAAGATAGGAAAGAAAGAATCAACAAATTTGAGTAATGACAGAGTATCGTTTTGCCTGATATCACATGTGGCTAAAATGGTTTTGAAAACCATTAATAGAAGATTTTATTAGAAACTAAAAACTTTGATGGGAGAAGAACAATATGGATTCAGACAGAGTAGATACAAAGAGATGCAACATGTCTGTGGCGAGTAATTGGCAAAAGAAACAGGGAAAAGAACAAAAACGTTAATATTGTATAAAATGACTTTGATAAAGATTTTGATAGGGTTAGATAGGACAAATTAATAGTAAATGTGAAGAAATATGAGAATGATTGATGGGAACGAGGACTTACAATTAGACCTGTATCTCAGTCATAAAGGCAAGAGTAAGAATAGAGGTTGCCAGATGAGATCAGAATAGGAAGATGTGTTAGGCAAGGATGCTGCCAGACACAACTCTATTTAACATACATTTGAAAGAGATAATAAAATACTGCTTTGATGATGGAAGTAAAGGTAATAGAGTGGAATGTAATAGGTTTACAGATGATATGGCTGCAGTAGCAGATGGTAAAGAGAAAGTCATAGAGAGGCTAGTGGACCTTAATGACAAATCTAAAGAATGTAGAATGTTAATAAGCAAGAAAAAGACTATGAGTATGAGAATAGGAGGTAATGGTGAGAGGATCAGCATCGCATTGGAAAGTGAATAAATGAATCTAGTAGAGAGCTTTAGGTATTTCTGGGAAGCGTCATCACTGAGGAAGATTCCAAGAAAATGTGGGAGATGCTGCAACAGTAACGTTTTGTCGGAATCATCCACTAATATAAGTACATTTCAATGCAACAATTTCGGAGGATAAAAATCATTCGCCTTGATGCAAATCATTATGACAATCTGAAATTATTGTACAGAACTGAGGAAAATGTCATGTTCCAAGCAAATCAAATCAAGAATAGCTATGGTAAATGAGAGACTTAGTAAGAAGAAACTACAGAGCAGACCTTTCAATAACGGTGCTAGAGAGAGTGAGGAAGAAAGAGCTGTAGCTGGACATGATTAAGAATGGCATTATTCCCATTCCTAATCATACAGATAAATGAAAACAATGGCTAAAGACAGGAGGACATGGAGGTCAACCATGAGTGAACCTGCCACACAGTAGAACAAGCGGTGATGAGATAAGATTATAATGTGCAATTCTAATGGATTAGATTTCTAATGTCTTCAGGTTCACGATGATTGAACCTGGTCTGAAAAATACTTGTGCAAAATTTTGAAGTTGAAAGAGACAAGTCAAGCATTGAATTACTTGCATAATTGAAGGGATAAATGAAATTCTCATTAAAATCTATTAACTTTTTCCTTTATTTTAGTCCTGATTATTGCCTAAATGAAGTCTTGACAAACTCTTTGCAACTATTAGTATTACCAAATAATCAGTAAAAACATAATAGCTTTCCCCAAAGGAGCATTGTTTCATCATCATTCAGCATTTAAAGCTTGGTTGACTGCAGCCTCCACTCCTCTCTGTTTAATTTTAAATCCCTCAAGTCCTGATACATTTTATATATGATGAGAGTAATGCTCATCATATTATAATTACAACTATATTTCTGTAAACAGATCACCACAGCAAAACTACACAAAAGTGCATAAACTCCTCCTTTTAAGAAAATGCATTTGGATTCATTCTGGAAATCAAGAGCACCTAGGGGTTTATAGTGGACAGTTTAATTGATCTTGTAGGTTTACTGAGATGAGATTGGGTCAAGAGCATTCCCAAAAATTCCTTGGCCCCAGCCACCCTTTTCCCAAACGATTTCAATTAGTTCTACAAAATCCCTCAGCTCTTCCCGGCTGATTGTCATAATTGTCCATGGCTTCTCTCTCTGCATATATCACGAAAATAACAAATGATGCCACCCAATCGTCCAGACTCTCAGTAGAGTGGGGGCATAAGGGGGGGGGGGGAAGGGGAGGAACACCATCTCACCTGGAACTGTTGCATTGGGTAGGCGGCGGCCATCATAGCGGCGGCCGCGGCTGCAGACTGCGGCGGCGGGGGTGCCTGCCCCTGCGACTGCGCCCCCGACCCCGACTGCGCGCCCCCCTGCGACTGCTGGACGGCCACGGCCGCCTGCTGGGCCTGCTGCTGCTGGGCGACGGCAGCCGCCGCGGCCGCCGCCTGCTGCTGCGCCGCCGCCGCCTGCGCCGCCTGTTGGTGCTGCTGCTGCTGCATGGCGGCCGCCTGCGCCGCGGCAGCCGTCGCGGCCGCTGCGGCCGCCATCTGCTGCGCCGCAGTCATGCTCTGGGGAGGCGGAGGGGGCGGAGGGGGCGGCTGGTGGCCGGGAGGGGGGGGCATGCCCGCGCCCCCTCCCGCCTGGCCTCCCCAGCCGGCCGCCGCGGCTGCAGCCGCCGCGGCGGCAGCTGCGCCGGCGGACCCCGGGATCTGCATTCCCATTCTATCCAAAGAGGGGTGACATCTTTAAATCAGAAGATGGTCCCACACCAAAGAGTTGAATGGATTACGGAAGGGAGCGTGGACACGTCGCAGTGCGGAGGGGTTGGGGGGAGAGAGAGAGAGAGAGAGAGAGAGAGAGGAAAAGAGAGAGAGAATTCCAGAACAATTATTCACAGCAAATTTGCGACACGGGGACAACAGTCAAACCAGTAAGGAGAGGGAGGCTCTAGGCAACCGAAAGCTTTAAAATTAGGCTTTTACATTCATAAATTGGTGAAAATTCAGCACATATACTAATAAAAAGTCCCAGTTTTATAATGTCTAGTGTATAATGTATAATGTCTCAATGGTTAAGCTAACGTGGACTTTGACAACAGGATGGGTTTTGTAAAAGGAATAAGTAACTGACCATATAAATGGCACCTTTGATGATTGAGATAAGGAAAGTACAACAGTCTAACACTTCAATGATATCAAAACGAAGTCACAACATAAACGACACAATTTGTTCAAATTATGCATTTGAGACATTCGACTACTGCTGGAGTGAATATAATTCAATTACAGCTGATTTTTATTTGAATAAATACTCATAAGTGAAATGTGCTTATTCGATTTTAAAAATTTTTTCCCAACTGGAATGAAAAAAGTAAATTCTAACAAAAAGTTCGTTCTCCTCTCAGCATCATGTGGTGGAAATCGAAATTAAATTCAATCAATAAAATTCCAAGCAAAGTCTGAACAGTTAAAAGTGTAATAGTTTGTAGAGAAAACATGGTCAACTTTTAGCACAATAGACAACTATATGAAATGACCACCTTTTTAACAACAATATCTTACGATTGACAGAGTAAAATTTAAGTAAAATGTTGCTAAATCCTCTTATCCACGTTAAGATTTACCCGTAACATTGCATCAATATTCTGCATTGATGTGATGCATAATATTGATGCGCACGATGTGCACACCTGCATATTTGTTTGATTTGTTCTGGGTTAAATTAAGAAATGCAATGCTTTTGTATAAGCATAAGATGATGGTGATTTGATCCATACCATGCCATGTATGAGTCTTATACTGTTGTTAATAGAAATGGCTAAATAGACAGATGGTCACTATATTTGGTGGAAAAATATTTAGGTCGGCGAATACGATAACCTTCACATATGAAATTCAGATTCTACCATTTTCATTTTACAGAATTATTTAGATAACTATTTCTTGAAATAATTATTACATACATGCCAAGGGTTACACAAAAATAGTACTCGGTTATTATGGGGCAACTAACATCTCATCAATCCCTCTGCCATCATGAATCCAGGTAGATTGGTTGAGGGAAATGATAATACATTTCTATTTTTAAAACTCTGAAAAATAACCTTCATCAAATTTATTCAAGGCAATTTCATTTAGCTTCCAGACACATTTTATTAATTATACAAAATCAATGTTTCAGACAACTGTTCTTACTTCGTTCCACACCATAAATGGTATTAAAATAAATTGCCAATTTGGAGCCACCACATTTATCATCCCTTCAATCCAGATAGCTAATGCATTTCCACTAGTTTTATGGTTTAATGAAAGAAAACATACCCCATGTATCCCTGCTGATACCCTCCAAACTGGCCATAGGTGGAGTAGCCTTGCATCCCCTGTAGGAACTGGCCCTGCATCTGGGCAGCAGCAGCTGCTGCAGCCGCTGCAGCTGCAGGATAGCTCTGGGGGTACCAATAAGCTGCAGCAGCTCCCATCTGACCCCCTGCTCCTGTGGCTCCATAAGTTCCAGCACCACCAGCAGTGCCTCCAGCTCCATATGGATACTGACCGGTCAGGGCCTTCAATACAATTAAATAATTAGAATTAGCACACAAGGCACAAAGAAAACTCAAGCTAGGTATTCAAATGTTGCATCTCTAATGGCTACCTATGATTACTTCTTCAAGAATAGGGTAAATGCATATAAAATAGCTTAAATATCTATGTTACCAAACTTGGATCATTATTGCCAGCATTCGATTTATGTGCATGTTACCCCACGAAAAAATAGGATTTGGTACTTTTTGAGCAGAATGCATAGTGGAAAGAGATTACTGCAGGTGATTTCTCAATAATAGTGCACTCCCATGAAAGTCTGTAGTGACAGAGGCAGATGGTTCTCACAAAATGCCATCCGGTGCGCCAATGGAATTCATCATTAAAAAGTATCTTGGAGCACAATAATATATGTACTAAGTTTTTTTAGCTTCCAATAAGCTTCTGGAGATCAAAATCAGAAATTTCTCTGAATAAATGATGACTTCATCCATTTTAACAATATATATTTTCACAAAATTTACGATGATGAAATAAAATTAAGATAATAAATAACTCGATTCATTAGAGAAAAGAATTGAATGCCACCATGTAAAATAAAATCTTATTCTCAAAAAAATATTTAATTTGTGAGACAGAAAAATATGTACGATTTGCATAGAATGCCAATTAGATTTCGCCTTACAGATATGTTTAATTAAAATTCTTAGTGCCATTTGACTAAGCATGGAATGAATTTTTGATGAGTAACTGCTGCTTCTACATTCAACATGCATGCATGGCGCCTCCAAGAAATTATTGAAATCACTTTATGATGAATATCACGAGGCATACGTGCATAGTATTACAATATAAAGAGAGAGGTACTAATAAAAAAATTGAAAACTTTGACTGTGAAATCAATAATTTACTAGACGTTTCATAGTGTTTGACTGGATACTCCACGGTTGGGACTCCACTGAGGTCACATAAGGAAATTATTCAAAAGAGCAGGCATGAAAGGCAATCCCACTCAACGCGCTCCCGCCTTCGACGGCGCCCGCGCACCCACCTGCCCTTGCACCGTGGCGGCCGCGGCGGCGGCGGCAGCCGCAGCGGCAGCCGCCGCTGCCTGTTGCGCGTTGTTTGGGTCCCCGGACTCCTTCCCCCAGGAGCACTTGACGACTCCTTGGCCGCCATTGATGTCCGTGTTATGCACGGCCACTATGGCGTGCGTTGCGGATTCCTTGGTGGAAAACCTGCCGTGGTGTGGGATGGAAGTAAACTTAAAGTCATGATTCAATATCTACACAAAAATTCATTGAATGTGGTCCTAGGTTGGCAATGGGAAGGACAACCCTCATCAATTTACCTTTCCAATCAACATAAACTCTTTGCGATGCACTAGAATGTTTTCCGGTCAATTATACTGTATACTAGCTATGACGTGTATTATTACTTCACTTTTAATTTAAAATGACTCAACAATATTTCCCGAGAAAACATTTTCTTCAGGAGCAAAATACAGAATTGTTTCTAAAAAACTCATACAAAGTTCTATACTGCAGGTAACTTGAATACACAAACACATTGAATAAATGTATATGTATACGTGTGTGTAATGTGTATATACATAAACATTCTACTCTTTTGAATAAATAAATATATACCGATATATCAAATATATATGAACCATACACACAGTTATCAACCCGAAGGTCAGTTTGATAGGTATGGATAGAGCTCACCCAATTCTAAGCCCAAGGGCGTATTCACACATCAGGGTAGCTTTACCTGGGCCGTCAATAGTTTCCCAGGAAGTTCGGGTACCAAAAAAACCACAGCTTGGGTCCACTGAGGGTGCCCAAAGGTGTATCCGAGAAGAGAACCAGGGCCCTCTGGTCAGTTGTTCAAAGCTCTACTTCCTGGACTACCACGTCCCCCAAGTTTGGTATATGTATATACACACAGGTATATTTGGTATATATTTATTTATTTAAAATAGAATGACAATGTGAAGTTTACATTTCATTTAGTGAATCATTCATACAAGTTGCATTTTGGGAATAAATAAATTCTACTTTCCAAATATGTATCCTAAGTAACTCATATATGCATGCGATACTCTATTGGAAACGTAAACATGTAGAGCTTTAGTTAGAATAACGTTGACCAAAACTATAATTGTAACTTTACGTTTAAATACTGTTGAATGCCAAACACAGATTTTATTAACTGCTAACGACATAAAAGTTGATAACCATTCAAGAATTTATAATAATTTTCTGTTTATGAGAACAGGAGAATTATAACAAAAAGTAAGCGTAATATATCATGCTCATTACAATTGAATAAAATTGGCATGTACAGTTGAAAATACTGTTACTGTGAAAAAAGAAAAACGAATGATTTAGCAACATACCGTACAAAGGCGTATCCTTTATCCTTAAAAACACGGATTTCCTGGATCTGACCAAATGGCGAAAAGGTTTTCTGCATTAACTCTTCAGTGAGCCCAGAAGCGATTCCTCCACAGTAAACTGTGCAGTTTGTAGGGCTGGACTGGTTGTACACCTCGTCAAAGGTGAGTGGCTTGCAATTCACTTTTGGGGCAGGCAAAAACGTGTTTCGTTGATTTTAGGCACGGGTGTTGCCAGGTAAGAGAGAGGATGGATCAGGATGGCAGTAAAAGGTAGAGAGGAAATATTTGAATTGCATTGACCAGCAAATAGTGGAGGGAGTAAAAAAAATAGGTGATCAAGGTCAAGGGGGGTGGAGGGGGAGGGAGAGAGAGAAAGAGAAAACATAATTTATATTAATTACCTTTTAAATGCCAGTACCGAGTGAGTATTTTTAGTATATATTTATGCAAGTACACATTTTGTCTATGATGAATATAGGCAAGCAAATCCCACAACCATAGAAGGAAGGTATTAACAATAGAATGTTACCGATAGCAAGAAAAATTAATAAATTGAGTTTGGTGCACAGGACCTATGTACTAAATATTAGTTTATCTGGCCAAAAAAATATGTAATGAAGGTACGATTTAATAGACCTGTAAAAACTCACCTGTTACATCACTTACCTTGCCACAGAACAAGACTCGCTTAGAGATTTGTTTACTTAATCTTAAAAATAAGAATTTAATAGAAACCCAAGTGGTGCTGAACTCAGATCATCATCATCATCATTAATTATATAAAAAATTGTTCTTATTGTGGATAGTGAAGAAACTGCCAATCTTTTGCACACATATACACATGATAAAAGTGTTTAAAGAAGAGACTTTTAAAAATAACTTCTAATAGGAAAATACTTCTCCCGGATGACCCTCTCATGGCTAAAAGCATTCACTTTTCTCTTTGCCCAAGAAAAGTAAAGGACTGCAAGGAAAAAAAAACTCTGCCCAAAATATTCAAATGTAAGAAAAGTATAGCAAACAAGAAAAAATAAGAATAAAGGCAGCTTACCTCGTTTTTTGCCAACAGCAGATAAAGTGTTTATGTTTTGATTTACTAACAGAAATATTGAATCAACTCTGAGCGCTACTAGTGAAAATTATTAAATATATATATATTTATAATATTAGGAAAAAGAAAAAAATCTGGTATAAAAAAGGGGTCATACCTACTGTCTCTCTTAGGTTTGGTATTGGGATTTGGCACAGCGAAGGGGTTCTTTTTGGGCAGTCTAGAGCATGCATTGGTCAAAGGAGAACAACAGTCTATACCATAGCAGGTTTAGGAGATGGTTGAAAGGGAATTGGGTTCTCATATTTTTTTTCAAAGGATAGTTAAAAAGAGAGTGGTAGGCTCACGTGAGTAAACTCACAGGTATGGATAATATAAATTATAAAAAAAGAAAAAGAAAACCCATAATAGATTTTCCATATTAAAAATAGAAGGAGAGAATATAATAAAAAAATTAAATAAGAAAAACATTCGAATAAAAAACGAAGGGTTCCAACTTACACCGTTTGGTTTGTACGAGAGATTATGAGGCAGAAATCAATCTGAAACACAAAACGTTTTGAAACTGAGTTCAGCATTTGTGGTCCTCGTAGTCATCACCATCGCCGTTTTACCACACCACAGCACAATGCCTCGTGTGAGCACATTAAAACAAAATATTCAGTTATTCACATAAATTTCTCTCATGGAATTTAAAAACGTTTGTTTAAGCCTTTATAGCCATTATCAATGTACAAATAGGTCTAAAAAATTTGTATTTTAATATTTTATAAAAACCAAATTAAAGCCATTGTGCTTTTCTCATTTGCTAAAGAACCTACTCATGTCAACTTGCACGACTTTCCCAGAATTTTCATTCAATTTAAGCCATTTTGTTAAATATGGAGGAGGAAAATGGTGGACCATTCTGCCAAAAAACAAAATACGAGGTTCTCATTTCAAAATTTTAGTAAAAATTCCATTAGTGCTATTAAAAATATACAATTGTCACGGAAATTTTGAATTCTGGTGAGTACTCAATCTAAGAAATGCCTACGCAAATATTCAGCAATCCTCTCCATTAAATAGATTTTCAAAACTAACACTAGTGCAACAGAACTGATTTAGGCTGACAACTACATTCAATTTAAGAAAAAATAATAATAAGCATGTCCGTCACTGCAAATGCTACCTCGAAATAATCCAGAGGTACGTGAAATACATTTTCATTAAAAAAAGAAAAATAGAACAGAACAACTATTAGCTATAATTATAGTATCTTAAAAATCTGATTGAACTTTACTAACAAAGTCATTACTGTGAGGTGCTGATCGTCTCCAGTGAAAAATGAACTGTTAATACTCTGAGAAATAAAGAAATTTAAAAAATGAAAAGAAAATTGAAACAAAGACAAATAAATGCGAACGAATTTGGGTGGCGCGCCGAACAATTAATCTCTGTCAATGGGTTTGGTGCAAGAGGCAGGGGAGAGAGAGAGAGGTTTCTCCTCCATTGGTATCAGCGAATGCATTTCCAGGCCAGACAGACGGCAGTGTAAAGTCGGGTGATATGAGGACGCGGTCGTAGAGAGAGGGGGAAGGGAAGGGGTGGAATTTCTGAGGGAGAAGGAGAAAGCAAGGGGCAAGGGAGAAAAAAGAAGCAACAGAGTAGGTATGTCAATTTGCCATTCAGTAAACAGCCACACATATCCAGCACAACTTTTCAGTTTCCAGGTCAGTTGGAGGGTCAATTGAAAATCCACTACTGAGGCGGCATATTCCAATGAATGAATACGCCAGTCTAGATAATACACTACAGTTTATCGTTCAAACTTGGCCAAAAATCAAAGAATGATGAAAATAAAACTAACTAGACTATGCAAATTCACTCAAAACACATTGTTACCGGTACAATGCGTGTGTATGTCGTATATACCACAGGTAACATCTGAGATTAAGCTCCTTTGGGGGCAATGCAAGCAAGGAAAGCCATGCTCAGTGCAACCTTTCCGAATTGACATCGGACTCTTACTTTCATAAAAGACAAGTAGTAAATACTTGGTTGTTCCACACACAAAACTTCGGCGGAAATACGAATTCATTCACAATTTTTAAAGTTATATTATTCTTAACGACCTACACCTTGAAAAATAATTCACACATCTGGGTGAATAAATTACAACAATTACTTGTGATCTCGGAATCTAGTTCGCCACTCCAATGCTGCCAGCTTGTCCCTTCACCTATTACGCCTGAAAGCTAATGGCAGCGCTATGCACGTACCTGGTTCACGCTCATGAAAACATTCTGGTTGCACCCCTAGGCAATTCCTAGGTATCTTACCATGCAAGCCATCACGGGGGGAGTCCAGTGGCTGACACGCGGTAGCAACTGTTTAAGGTGCAAAACCTTAAACAGTTGCTACCTTATAGTGGTTGCTTGCACCCATTAGGTCGTTAGATAGTTTAGGACTGGTCAAGAGAGAGGAGGAAGGGGGATACTTCTATTGTACCGTTATCATCAGCTCACTCTAAAACGAGAGACGGTATTAAACTCGCAGAGTAAAATTCCCATGAAATTCAACAAAAGCACTAATCACACAGGATGAAATACAAATAGAGTCAAAATGGAACTGCAAATATCGAAAAACAGATTTGTACAGTTCTTGATATGCCGTTCGAGAAAGTGCACGCAAGTAGGGGTTTCTTTTTTTTGACTTTTTAGGTAAATCTGCCCATCACTAAAAATATTTGTTTTCCACTTAAGCGAGATCGTAGCCCTTGAGGGGGGTACGGTTTTTTCCCCACGCCAATGAACCTCCTGGATTGAACCTTAGTTTTCGGCCTGGGAAGAAACCGCACGCATTCCCGATAAACAGAAATAGGAAATCTTATAAATACTTTGAGCTACATTTAATTACTGCGGTAGTTGTGTTGCTATCGCTGATAATATGGCTACTGGCAATTTCCAAAAGAAGAACTTTTACGACACCGTCTCAACGAGAATTTTTCAAGATAGAAAGGAAAAAAAATCTTGCTGCCTTACTATAAAGCGAACGTATTTCATTACTTCAATATTTCAGATATATCAGGTTAATTCCGATGTATCGAACTTTATCCCACATATTCAGATGTGTAAGAAATATCAAAATATTCTTCCTAATTTTTTGAACTAAGCAAATTTCTCGATTGAAGACCCATATTTTACTCACCGAAAATTATTGCCCGTTTCCGAGAAGGTTAGCGCGACTCAGAGCCAATATCCTAAGCACAGTAATACTTCTCATGCATCGAATACGATAATGGGAATCTTAAAAATCATAAACACACTCCACACTTCCTAGTATTCTAATAACTTTCTTTAAAACCACTCAAACCGTCTCACTAACAGAACGGGCGAAAGGCTCATTTCCATTCTAAAGAAGCCGCGGGAACGAGTACAGTGGCCAGCAAAATATTTTTCATTCATCAGGGTTGTGAAACGATGCTGAAAAACCGCCGATTGGATTCGTCAATACGGAATAACGCATATGAGTTAATCTAGGTCATAAAATGGAACCTTGCGGTAGAGATTGACGCACAAGAGATAGAGGATTAAATTTTAAATGGGAGTTATCACGAGAGATAGGAAGAGGGTCGATAGCTTTTTGTCTCCGGCTAAAAATGCAAAAATTCCTGACATTTACTTCCCTTCCCGATGACGAGCACACACTCTCCACATCCTAAGGACGACGGAAAGGACTTAAGCACAAGAAAGACTCCCGGGGCAGATTTTCGAAGAGCATGATACCAGATCACTACGCACCTTCATTTTTTTTCAGCAAATATGAATGTTTCGGGCAGATGGGGCATGCATGGAAGATAATTGCCCCCTCCCCCCATCAAAAAAACCCCACCCCTGACTCCAACAAGGCAGGAGCTCAAATGATTATTACTTCCCTGTTCCAGTGCACCAGTGTCGAGGTGGCGGTGTGGGAAGCCGCGTCCGCGCACTTTTTGAGAGCCGGGGGCCGGAAGAGAGGGAATGCGAGCGGCAGCGCTGAGCGCTTTGCCCCCTCTCTATCCCTCCCTGCCCCCACATCCCACTCGATATCACTCCACTTGCCCACCCTCTTCCACTGGGGCAAAACAGAAATGCTCTCGATTATTATTCTCGTTCCCCATCCGCCGCCCCAGGCTCTCCCTCCGCCCCCCCAACCCCTTCGCACAACCCCTGCTTAACTTTCTCCGCGTCTACACACCCCTCTATCCTCTAGTCCCTCCACCTCTCTCTTTCTCCTCAAAAGATCTCTCTCCTGAGCTGCGAGAAAGATCCGAAACTTCGGCCCCGCGCCCCCCTCTAGCCTCTAACATACGACAAACAAACATGAGAAGGCTTTCTGGCAACACGGGGAGACCGCTTATCAAAACTGCGAGGGGCGGGGGGAGGGGAGGGGGTGAGAGCGAGGTGATGCTTATGGACTCGGCGTGGTGAGGGAATGAATTCGATCGGGAGGGCGGCGCTCCTCCTCGAGGGCGTCTCCTGCAAGAGAAAGCGAGCGGCGACGTAAAAGGGTGCGGGGACGGGGCGGGAGGAGCAGGGGGGATGGGGCGGCGAAGGGGTCAGGCGCTGCGAAGGGGTCAGGCGCTGCGTCGGGAGGCGATCGAAATCATTCCTATTGGGTGCCTCCGCCAGACAGGGAGACGAAAGACTTCCTCACGAGAAGCTCAAACATGCCAAAATTTCTGACCGATGCTAACTACACCACCTGCTACCTAACAGGAATTAGTTAAAGGGGATTCAAAGAGAGATCCGCGTGACACTGGGCAAAGAGGGACTTCCTTCTCTCCTCCGAAAGCTCAAGGTCGCGTCCAGTAACAAATGGCATCACCACGGTGGGTTTAATAAAACTAAGAACTGAATTGAAAATACAAGGCACTTAACAAAAGAAGCGTACGCAGCATAACTTAACTGGCGAGTCCTAGACAGATTACTTATACATGTCCATGTATGTGCATGTGTTTACACGTCACAAAGTTCTAGAAAAGATTACCTACTTCAATCGTCAAGACCGCCTTGCAATCAAGTCTACATTTATGGCACAACTTGGGCTGGGATGGTGGTAAGAATCAGATACGCTTTTTACAATTACAAATCCAATTCAGAGGAGAAAATATTTTGATGAAATAATCCCACAGAAAAGTAGGAACTCTGAGCTGGTTGTTGGTGGTCGGAAGTCGCCGGAAGGGTTCTTGCAGTACGTTTTTTTAAACTTGATGAGGACGGAAAATGAATCACTTCCCTCTGCCCGGTCCACATTACTAATACATCTAGAGAAATCACCGTTTCCTTAATAGTGGAACGAAAATATTTCTCTCTCTCTCTCGAGTACATACAGGGTTCGTCCGGAAAATAAGTGTACTGACTCCTGGCCTGGGCGCGCCGCTCCAGCTGTGGTGTAGTGAGGAGCTCTGTTAACGCGAACCTCCACGCTCGACCCACGTCACGGAACGCGATGCCGAAGTTTTTGGAGCAGCGTTATTCCATCAAATTTGCGGTAAAGCTTGGGAAATCGTCTACCGAAACTGTCGGTATGATTAACCAGGCTTACGGGGAGTCAGCCATGTCCAGAAACATGATCTTTCGGTGGCACAAGATGTTCGTGGAGGGCAGAGAAGAGGTCGACGACGAGTCTTCGAGAGGTTCCCGATGATGCCTTCGCGGGAGCGTTCCAGGAATGGGAACGCCGCTGGAACAAGTGTATGGTCAATCGCGCAGCGCTCTAGCCACTGGACTGCCGAACCCAGTCACAAATGAACAGCCACAAACAACAGATGGAACTTCTCTCTTCTCAGACTTCTCCTTCCCGAGGGCAGACGCCGGCGAGACACGAGGGAACACCCTGGCTGGAGCCCGAAAAACACACACCACCCTCTTCCCAAGAGAATCGATCCCCGGGTAGGTGAAACCATGAACATTTAACATTACCCGTACCGAGGGGACCCCTATACTTGAATGCCAGCACCCTTCTTTCATAAACATGACCCAATGCCTCCGTGAACGGTACATCGTTCCGACGTTTTGCTCTCGCAAGGACCGACATTTTACGAAACCCATGCAGGCAAGCTTCAGACAATCGTGAACGTGGGAATTTGTGCGTAAGGGAGGTGCAGGGGGTATTGTGGGGAGGGAGGATTGTGGGGGAGGAAGAAAATGGAGGGAAGGGTGAAAAAGGGGGGAAAGGGAAAGGGGGGAGGGAGTGCGGCGGGAGACCAGGAACGCAGGGCGTGGGAGGGAAAACAAGGGCGGCCCGAGAAAAGAAGCTTTCGGTGTGAAAACACACCCTGGGGCGATGGGAGAGCGAAAAAGGGTTCGGGCTAATGAAAAGAAAAACAGGCGAGGAGGGAGGCGGTTGGGGTGCGGAATCGCATTTTATTATCCCTCTCCGCCCCTCCCAACCCTCTCCACGGGAATCCGCCGCGCCTGGTGACGGGAAAGAAAAACCACATAGCAGCGTCAAAGACAAGCAACCTGGCAACCCGGCTTTCGTCGCGCGATCCCATTTTGAAGGGAAACTCGGGAGAGTCGTCACTCAACAGGGCGCTGCCTAAAACAGCAACAAGGGTAAATATCTCCTCAGGTCTTCAGCCGGGGCCATCCTGATCCCTGCCGGCGAGGGGCTGGCGTGAGAGGGAATAAGGGGGACGGGGGTAGACATGGGGTGGTGAGCCTTAAATACCCCCAATGCCGCTTAATAGAGGAACAAATGACGTCCTGAGTACCTGCTACGATCAGCGATCCCCTCCGATTGCCCACGAGTCGAAATAAACGTTTTTACCAACTTGCGAAGGTCACTTGAACATAAAATCCGGTACCTTTAACTGAATTAAGTACACCGTACCCGGTGAAACTTTATGGAACTGTTTCATGATGAAATATCATGGATACGTAACTTGGTTCGTCCATTGAAATTGAGTCGGCAGTATACAAGTTTGACGACGATGAGGACGAATGCCAACGAAACCTGGGTCTGACGACTCAAATGTGGAAGTAATACGTTGCCTTCTTTAACTGAAGGATTTTAATGATTACTGTCTTAGTTTAATAGTACATAATTTATTTCCATTTATAACTACCATTCAATCCATTTAAACTTTCGTAATTAGTGGTCAAATTTGTTAGGAGCACCATAAACATTCAACACTCGCGCAAAAATGACATGAAGCTTTAGGGGTTTAAACTATCCTCCTTTGAATCGTTTTAGGCTTTAGCGGAGGGCGCGTCTCGGGCGCTGAGCTAATCAGGGCTTCATCGCTGTAACGAGAAATACTCGCCACTCTTAAGCAGACCTATGCGTTCGTCCGCGCACTGCTCCGAGGAGCCCTAAATGCCTAGTTCCCCGTGGATCGCACAGCGATCAGTCTCCAGGAACGCTCCAACAGGGGGAAGTGAGTCGGTTGACACTGGGAATGGTTGGTGTCTCCTTCGAATCAAGGAAGTGAGCGATATGAGAGGCGTGGACGACGGGCGCATGCCTTCTCTTCAGGTGGGCGACTGAACCGGTGGCCTTTGTGGCCAGGTAGAGGGACCCGGCACGCATGGAGGTCCAGGGGAATAATAATTGGGAGGGAATAATCATTTTTGAGTGGAGCATCGCACCGATAGAAAAACCATTAATTAAAGAATTAAACATTTACGAACAGGAAAAATAGTTTATATTCTATCAATATTGCATTTAAAAATCGTTTAAAATTAAAAGAAACGCCAGGTGAAATTTTAATGCGCCTGGCGCGAGAGGAAAGAAAAACCTCTGTTGATTGCGGATGCATAATACATTACGTATGAAAACATTAAACGCTGAAAAGGAGGGAAACAAGTGACACAGTTCATTTAACTTATAATTTATCTGCCACGCACGGCAATTAGCAATCCCGACTCGATTATTAATATGGCGGCCGCATTGGCTTGATGTGACGCATCATCCCAGCGGCGCTAAAAACCGGAATATTGGATTCATACCCTTCGAATCCATGATGAAAATTAACAAAGTTTGATGCGAGTTTTTTTATGTAAAGTAAAGAGGAAACAAAGCGATATCGATATTAATTCAAAAACATTTTTTTTAATCGCGGACCGAAAAAACTGATGGACGCAAATATCCAACGGACCGGAAAACGCCTCTCTTTCAAGCGGACAGACCTATCGTATGATCATTGAATTGAAACTATCCCAATGGTTTACATTTAGTTGCTTTAAAAACATAATATCCACATATTTTATCACTAAAATGGAATATGGAAAAACTGACTATAAACATAAGGTTTATTAGCATCGGCACTAGGTCTGTGCCCATCCTTTAACTCTGGTCCAAAATTTAGAACCACTCCTGGCAACACAAATAGAGATCGCCTCTAATTTTTAGTTCATAACATTATTATCTCCTGGAACTTTAGCAGTGTGGAGAAGAGTGAACATGGAAATAAAATATACAGGTGAAGTTGGGTGCAGAGGTGTGAAAACGAGTGAACTATGCTAGAGAGGACATTAAGAGAAGAGAAAAAGTCGGGCAAGGCCGGAGAGAATACTATATAAGTAAGAATTCTATTACGCCCGGGGAAGTCAAGAAAAGAAGATTTGGCAGGAGGCGGTGACGACGGAATGGCTCTTTACGACGCTTCATATTTCCAGAGGAGTGTTCCCGGAGTCCGTTACATTTCTCCTTTTTAAATTCAAGAAATATACAGAACGTTTACTTTTAAGGAACAAAAATAGAAGGATGGAATGGTGGATTCCTTGTATCATAGAAACAACAAATCACCCGAAGCATTCCTCGAACCATTCTAGTGCAAAATGAACAAAAAAATCTAAGTGATGTATTCTCTTTTGGGGACGAACATTTCTGTTCGATTATTTTCAATGGTTCCACGATAAACCGAAATGGCATGCGCGAAACAAATGAAGTCCACCGCCGGAGCGAGCGAGATCGTAAAGTTTCCGATTCAGACACGTCCAATGGAGTGAATGAGATATCGAAGTGACCGGTGAGGAAGTCGAAGACTTCGACGGATGGAGTCGGGGAGAAGGTGGCGGTGATTCCCTGAGCGGCGAATTCAAAAGGAGGTGGTGGAAAGAGACGATATATACGTGCATAGCTGTTTGGGCGTTGACAATATTGCGATAGGGGGGGGGGGCTTCTGAGCAAGCGACGAAGAGGGAGGTACGGGGAGATGTGTATTGGACGATACAAATGAAGGAGAAGGGTTTCGAGGTTTGGCATCTTCGAAGCAGGGCTCTATATTCATTGCGGCGTTCCTTGAAAATGTGTACGATGATGCTTGATCGTTACCCTACCAAAACCTAGGGAAGCCGGACAATTGTCCGCGTTGGCAAGAAAAACGTCTAATTACAAACGAGCCAACAGGGACCTCTCATTTTGGTGTGTTGAACCTGGGGGGGGGGGGCAAGGTTGGCTTCTCCCGTGCGCACATCCATAAACACATTCCTCTCTATTCCTCAATTCATCATCCGGATTAATTTTTATTTGAACCCACACACTTTTACCGTTGAGCAAACCCTATACTAAGGCACAATTGTGATGGCGATATTCGCATTTAAGATCGAAATTTAAGCAACTGCTATATACAACATTCGTAAAAAGAGTGATGAATAAAAAGTGGAGCTCTATGTAGGCCTTTCTTTCCATGACAACTTGACTTTGGAGAAGTTTGATCAATAACCTTGGTTCTCAGGTCGCCGAGACGTTTACAAGTATTCAGTGGAATTTCTCTCCATTTTTCGGGTCATCGCCGCGTACGTTGAATTTGTTGACAACGCACGCGCTGAAGACCCGAAAAATGGGAAGACATTCTACCGATAATGAGAATGCCTACCCGGTAATAATAAACCCATACTTTTTTAAGGCTAGAAATAAGTACAGAAGATAAAGAGCTTCAAGATAGAATGCCTTCCAATTAAATCGGATATATGTACTATTTCCCGAGAGAAATGACCTCATATCTTCAACAGAGCTTCCTTTCCTGACGTGGCCGCAAACCGAGATGCTTTCAATCGCACCGACGGAGTCCCACGGGACGGCGAGGCATTACTTCTGCTGACGAATATATCACGAGGCGCAGGAGTGTGGGACCAGACACGCAATAGAAGGGTGCATGCACCACGGGGTAGGCACCCTTGAATCCACCCGCCCGATAGCGCCGGGGCGCCGACCCCACCCTGGGCCCTGGCGTTGAATACGGGCGGCGGAACCCGACCAATCGGCATGTGGTTCGCCACCCGCACCAGGTTATCGCACTCTGGTACCACAAAAGAGGAGTTGGGGCCGCGGGGCAGTCGGCGAAGGGCTGGGCCGAGGGGTTGGGAGGGCGGTCCATTCTGTTGCGCCCCATTGTGCGATCGGTAGAAGGAAGAAGAGCGGCCCGCTCGGGGTGGCCCTCACAATAGCGGGGGGTCGTGGGAGGGGGGGGGGATGGGTAGGATATGCTTTCCTTTCGGGCAGGGGTCACGAAAGCGCACGGAAGGATGAAATAAAGGCTTACGTTTTAAGCAAAATGGCGTGCAGGGCTCCCGAGGGGTCGGGATGGGGTCGTGGCAGCGGAGGGCGAGCGAGTGGTGACGAGCAACAGGCATCCTCCCACGCCAGGCATTGCGCCTTTATTACCGGGGCCAGGGCGGACTCAAAACTGAGGGAATCCGGAGACTTGAGTGTAGATCGAAGCAAATGAATCGTCGATGGAGCTCATTTAGTAAACAAAACGCCGAAGAAAAAAGTGACACCTTACCAACATCATTCCTGAAGAAAAAATACGCATTTCATTTTTCTCACGTTTCCGCACTTTGCGACACAAATTGTCACGCTGTTAGGAACATGCTAACTCCTTGAAGTAAATATATTTATTCTGTATGAAATCAACATAATAATACTCTTCTAATATAAATTACAGATTCATGCTTGATGTTGTGGAACCATTCCATAATACGAGACGTTAGATAGACGAAAACGTTGTAATTTTCAGTTTAATAAAGACTTATTGTCGACTGGTTTTGATGTAAGTCTTCATAAAAGCTTCACTTGAAAATGATGTAGTACATCGAAACTAGTCGATAATAAATCTTTAACAAATGGAAAATTTTAAGAGTTTTTATCTCTGTTAGTGTGATGCTCTTCTGTTCTCAAAACTAAATACAAATCCCTAAGAATTATGACATAATAATTAAGAATTCAACAGAGTGACAATGCACACATGATTTAAGGGACAGAAGTGCCAACTACCTCCGTGCTTTTCCGCCAAACGAACGTGAGAAGTTTGAGGTTTGAATGATAGAGAGATCTTCCTTATCCCGTCAAGGCGCATTCCAACAGGAATAAAGGGAGGGGAGCTATGGTGGCGCCACTTACCGGAAGCGCCTCCCCCTGCGCACTAGTGTGCAGGAGGAAGGCCTGAGTGATGATTGACGGGAAGTGGTCAGGCAATACTCGGCGTCCGAGGGAAACAGGGCACGCCCGAGTTTGACCCCTCCCTTTCGACCTGAAAAGCCTTCAGAGGAAACGGCGTTCCAATTGTTACTCCTGCAAATTTAAAATTGTAGATCGCGGTGCTGCCCCGCCTACGATATACTTAAAGAGAGTATTATATTTTTAATTAAATTTTCTCGAAAATATTTGAGATCCATATTATATGGCTCTTGAAAACGAATTCATTCAGATACATTAATCATTCATTGCATCTAAAAAAAACTCCTGAACAATATGAAATGCCTCTCCTGCTGCTCAAAATTTGCCGCTTCCATGAACTAGGGTTTAGGGGTTAGGTAGTAGAAGAGACTCCATAGTCTCTATCTCGTCCCAAAGTAAAGAAGACTATCTATCTAATTACAATTTTACCTAGTCTTGGAAATTCTTCCACACAAAATCTTTCTCCGCCCCCTCGTTGGCCCTACATTCTGCCCAGCGTATGATTCTCACGGTCCTCCACAGAGTTGCAACCTACGCTCATCTGCTTCCCTCAAAGACCTAGTTTCGGAATCAGGGATTTCGTGTGCTGTCCGTGCGACAGAATTAAAATGCTGAGTTGCGTCTCCAGGTATTCCCAAAATAATGGGTAAGGCTAGAATTTATTTCGACCTGACGACGAAACCGGCCCAGAATTTCGCACGCCAGCCGCTGTCCCCCCGTCGAGCGCGGGTGACCGTCCTGTGCACGGTGAGCACCGAGTGTGAACGCCGCCACGACAACTTAATCCTTCGGCTTGTCCCCACCCCCTCTCCGCCACAGGCACTTGTCGAACTCGGATCCGGCCCCACGACGGCGATGTGGTGCGGGGCGAAAGAAGTTATCAATTACTCTCGAGTCCGGAAATTGACAGCCTTTCACGAGTGGCCTCGCATGGGTCTTTTGTGAAATGCATAAAGGGATCGATGTGCTACTACTTGGCTCGCATTGGCGGTGGAAAGCGAAACAAAACACGAGCGGAGCAGAAAAGTTGACGAACGCCAGGCGCAGGGGCACGAGCATTGTGAAAGAGAGGCCAGCCAGCACACAGGGATATGGGCACGGGTCCGCGGGAACTGCGGAAAAACTAACAACCACCCCCTTCTGGTCATAAAATGGACGACGCCGAGCAAAAAAAAAATATGAAGCAAGCTGCTTTTCAAACCCGAAATCAAATGATGTGCAAAAATTATAAAAAGTAACACCTACATACGAGATCATCGGAATTTTTTTTCCCGGGGAAAGCTCATTTATTTTTCTTTTATTCCAAACGTGAACAACATTTTTCATGCCTAGGGAAAAACTCATTTCCTCTTGAATATTTCATTACCCAAGCCACATTAATTTTATATTAATTTATTAGCCGGAAAATTTTGCAAATGAATTTATAATGACACATGACATGATAATAAACTGCCCGATTCCGATAACACAAAATATTAACGCGCTTAATAATGAATACCGTAATTTAATGGATAATAGGTTCGATTAATTACATACCTGTAACGTACAGGGGAGGATGAAGCGGGAAAAAAAGATGTATTAAGCCGATGCACCGAGGCACGCTATTTCAAATTTGAAATGAAAAAGTCGACCGCGGTCCTCTACAGTGTCAGAAGGTTATTTTACGTGGTAATATTTAAGTTTTTAATCCATAATTATTCATTACACTTCATAATGCACAGCTAGAGTAATACGATTAAATGTTCATGCCAATGATTAGGGCTAGGAGTGATTAGTCGCGTGGAGAGAGCGTTGCCACGGACACATCCGACGTCACCGTTTGGAAGTCAGCCCGACGGCCTGGACACTGCGCTGTCACGTGACATTAAATAACGAAGGCCAGTCACGATGTAGCAAAACTTACTCAAGAGAGGTGGAACTCCATTAAATCAAAACACAGCGCTTGTCAAGTAATCAGTGTCAAACACAGACACCGATGAAACCGTAAAATTGAGAAAAATGGCTAGCGAGACAGAGCTTGGCGACTATTAAGGGACTTTTCATTCGGTCTCGTACATCGAGTGAAAGGGCGGCCATTTCTGTCGAATTCCCTCGACCTTTTACTCGAGCCAAAGGCGGAGACATGTGGTACTCTACAAAAAATCACGATTTTCCCTCGGAACACAAGGATCAACAGTTTTGAAACAGAGGCCTTTTAAATGTCTCTCTCTAGCGAAAAACTCGTGTGATCGGCAAGTGCATTCCGTGATACGGAGCTTTCAGGGCCACGCTGAATCTGCTTCACAGCTTTTACTTTCTAACGTTAGCACTCGATTCTATTGAGAAAATCATACCAGAATTCCAAGTGTGATGCAAAAATTCGATCATGGTTCACGAGGTGCTTGTATTCCTCGTGTTGGCTGTTTTCGTGCGTGGTCGCTTGCTCGTGGGCTTGCCTGCCTTTGCGGGGGGCAGCAACCTCACTGGATTTGGAGGATATTTGTAAGGCGTTATTTATCGTGCGTGTTTTGGCTTTAGGTATCGACCAATCACGTGATCAGTTCATACCACACATGAGTTCTATTCAGAATATGACACATGAGCGGAAATTCGTAATTCGACATGGAATTGTTCTGGCACAGCTTTCCTCGCCAACACAGTTTACAGACAGTGAACTTCGCGTCCGAGAGCTGAGAGAGTTGTCAGCACACGGCGCCACCTTCGACAAAGTGTTTTTGTAAGCCTGGGCGAACATGATATACATATGCAGAACGTATGTCTCTAAATACGTTTTTTTTTCCGGCAGCCAAGTACCGCCAAGTTGCAAGTGATCCTCGGGTCGAAATACAGATGTAAGATTCTCTCATGACGGAATTTAGTCACTTAATGAAAAGGGTGACTAGCGGCAGAAGTCCCTCCAAAACTCTATTGTGATTTTTTTGATGTGGATTTAATTTTTTTAAAAGAACTTCGAATCTTGGGGTCTTTAATTGGCCATCTACCAAAGCAATTAAATTGACGTGCTAACGAAATTAATTTAAATTAGTCTGGTGTGCATTTACCCCCTGTCACACACCATAGCGGTGGCTTACAGGGTACTAAAAATCCAAAGGGAATTGAAGCACTTTCAAGTAAAAGATCCCAGTAAACCGATTAGAAGAGTTACAGAACGTAGACCTGACATATGTGTATGCCTAACTCAATTCATTGCCTAACGTGCTTAAGACGTATCTTCCTGAATTTCTAATATTTAGGCAGCCACTCCATAGGTTGCTTTTCTTCACTCTTCGTGCTTCCGAAGCCATTCCCACAGCAGTAGCGGCTACACGCTTTCTTCGAAAAACCTGGACCATACTTTCTTACTGTATTGACTTCCCTCCCGGTATTGTTTATGATATTTATTAGCAACCTAGCATTAGGGACTCAGGTCCTTCCCGTTTGACGTGCAAGTCGGCTGGTGACCACTTATCTCGGCTGAGCACCATCTGGGCGAAGCAGGATCCTCTACTACCTCCACTCATGAGGTGCCTTCGCTCAATCCGTGTGCTGGTGGTCCAGAAACCAGCAGCGAAGAACGTTCAGCATCGAGCAAGCGAGGAGTCGCAAGCACCTTGATTTCTCGCAAGGTGGTCATCAATGAAAAACACACCGCGTGGACCGGACTTCGCTAAATTTTGAAACCATGGCTACGTCACGTGTTTCCTTTTGCTTCAAGCTGTGTGGTTTGCCTCCGATTACCTGTGATCGAAAGGACTTCTCCTAAATGACTGGGCATTGAAATAGTGCCAATATCAAATGACATTAAGCGCCATTAAGTAAAACACTTTTCAAATGTAGTGCCGTACGACGCTGTGGAATTGAAATATGAATAAGACAGTGAATAAGGTAGTTAAGCGGCAAACAAGGGAGCAATTCCGATTTTCGCGTTCTGTGAAATCAATATGTTGCTACGCGGACATCAAAACTTCACGAAGTACACATATTAGAAGAATATGCGGGCTAACCTCATAGAAACAAGGTTTCATTACACATGTGGTAGGAAAGTACTATGAAACGCCTACGAGTGGCGTTATTTTGCTTTAGTTTGACCAACTTTGGAATAGACGCGAAGTATCTGGATTCCTTGGGACGAAACGCCGATTAAAGAATTGGATAAGGCAATGAGAAAATGCGCTGGGTTAGTTAAAAATTGCTACGAGGGAGTAGGCGTCAGGGGTATGCTGAAGGAATTCCGCGGCTGGGAGCCCCTTGATTCTGACAGAAGAGAGCAGGCAAGACTTAGAAAGCTGCAGAGTACCTTTCGGCTTTTGGCACCACATTATATCGGTGGATTCGACTACCGAGGTAATTGAATGAGAGATAGACGCCGTCTAAGACAGATCCAAGCACTCGTTCTTCCCTTACACGATACACAATCATTACAAAATCAAACTCAAGAGTCCGAAAAAAATAATGAAATTGAATACCAGGATTTTAAGACTAGTTAAGACTAGTAGACTAGCGAAATGATTATTACAAGATGTATATTGGCATTTATGTGCACGAGAGTTGTATGTCAGCTAACATATATTCAAGAGTATGCATGAGCTCGCTAGGACTGCATGTATACTGTTTACAACAATTTCTCGACAGGACGTTAAGGACACCAAAGCGTCTCTCATTATAGCGATAGATTTTGGTTCAAACGATGCTTGAGATTGGCTTTTTAACCACGGACCCAAAAGTTTGTGCGACAATACCAAACACATTAACAAACTGCTGGGAAGGCCAGCCGACAAGTTTGCCCATGTCGGTACCAGCCAGATATACTTTTGTCTGAATACGCAAGTCTCTCTAGTACTCACCTCGCAAGTTTGGGTTTACCTGCACATCCCGAGTAAATGATTGACTCCAAGCTATAATTAACGCATGTGAGAGCCCAGTCTCAGTTGACGGTAACAATAGTTACTATCATAGAGTTCCGGATAAACAATATGGCGTGTTTCAAAAATGGCAGTTTACACACATTCATACTTTTATCTGAATTATCGAGGGACGTAAAATAAACTTATAAGAACTTACAAAAATACGATTTCTTTCCTTTCATTTATTGAGTCAGAGCTCTCTCTATATTACTAAAACCTTTCTTTACGTGATTATAATTACTACCAATTTTATATCCATGGCAACGTCAACAAATATGGAATTACAAATAAACAAGATTTCGTGTTTCGAAAACGGCTTCTGCCCCACAGTGTGTTTGCTAAGGCCTTCCGCTACAAGCCCTTGCGAGGTATGACGTAGATACAGATTTTTATACTATAATTTTCGTGATAAATGTTACTTCCACTATAGAATATTACACCCTAAATAATGTATTTATCGTTACCATTTCCCTAAGGGACCGTTATAGCCTGAGAAATATTAATCAAGATTTGTTTGAATAAATAATATCATGCCTTTCATTTGAAACACATGGTATAAGGACAGAAACCACGACGTGATCTTCCTGTATTTTAGCTACCAAGGTGACCTTCGTAATTTAATTCAACTTGTGAAAGGACCAAAATCATTCCACTTAAATTGGCCTCCCAATTCCCCGTAGAGGGCTCTACCCAGCTACTACCACTCGTATCAACAATCGAGACGAAATGTTCCCGGTAGCTCTTGCGAATTGGGACCCTCCCAGATCATCTATGAGTCACAATAAAACGAAGCCTGCTTAAAAAGAAGTCCAGAATATTAAGCCCAGGTTTGACGCGTTAAAATCGGGAAGCTTGATAGCATTATTATATTAAAAACTGTTCCGTAAAGGCCTATTGGTGTATCTCCGATTTTCAAGACAAGACCTTTGGAACAAAAATGTTTTTGGCGTCCTATCTAAGCCCTCATCTACTACTCATGAACTCCAGATCACGCCATCTAAACTTTACTCTCTCTCTATCATACTCACTCGCCGTTCTACCTTCCATCACACCCTTCACCACGCAGCTATCCCTCGGTGTTCCTTCATCCGCCCTCAAAGGATCGATGGATCCGGGTTCGAATACCGGTCAAGGAGTTTGTTTTTTAAATCCTGAAATTGTTGCAGTGTAATGCACATTTAGCGGATGACTCCATTAAAAGTTACCGCCGCGACATCTCCCGCAGTTTCTTGGAACCTCTCTTCCCTGACCACATCTAAATGCTTTCTTTGTCCGAATCGCCCCTCTTCAGTAGCAATATCTCAAAATCCTCCAGTCAACGCTAATCACCTCTTCTCGAAGGAAAATCTACTCAGTCCATGAACGCCAAATAAAAGCCTTCGATTATCTTTTTTTTACTCCTTCATTCAGTCCCGGTCGGTGGGAATGGATTTTAAAAGGGTGACACGTGTAGCACCAAAGAATTGAGATCTGAGGAAGGGTGGAAAAAATCCGCCGGCTTCCCTGGGCAATTCACTCACTGTATGGCCAAAAGAGATCCCAGAAAAAACGCATTTAACTAATCAGGAAAGCATAATAATCTCTGCTGACATGCCTACCGGTGAAACACACTTGATGTCTGATCCTTGGTAAGTTTTTTTTCGCATTTTCAGCTTACGGGGATAAACAATTATTGAACTCAAACACTTTTCTACAGTTACTCAAGTCCTGAAAAAGTGAATACGTAGAGAGTTACACTGATAACATTTTTTCTTATCTAGCAGCTAGCTTTGGTCATCCGAGAAGCCCTCGTCCATGAAAGAATACTCGGGAGGAGCACACAAAACGAGAAAATCGGGAACAGATCCAGCCGGGAAGAAACCCTGCCCACTGGCCGTTGTGACCCCGCTCTCACTACCGCAACAACCAACGGCGCCACCCCATGGGCGTGGGTGGCGTCGTCTGCAGGAGCGATGGACGCCCATGGATTGGAGTCGCGCGATGGCATGCGCGCCTGGCAGACTCATCAATTGAAGTTCCTGGTGCAAACTGACGATGGACATTTGTGGTAAGGATCTAGTTTTTTGCACGTCAAGGCAATAAGTGATAATCTTTTCCCTAAAGTCCTAATTGCGGACCCCATCTATGTCAAATGCTCATTCCAAAACAATTTTGGCCTCTCAGTGAGAAAGGCAGAAAAAAAAGAATGTAAAGGACACCGCGGACAAGTAATTACATAAAAACTACCGTGGTAAAAAAGTACTATAATGGTGAATCACTTACCCGCATTACTGTCGTAATAAGCTGCAAACAGGCAGGGCGTGAAAGTAGTCAGTACATGTGATGGAGACATCGAGAAAAAAATTGGCCAAGAGTTAGCAGGGATAAAGTAAAAAGTAAAACTGAATCATAAGCACAAAAAAGAATATACAAAAATAAAGATAAATTGAATCGCATTTTTTTCAACTTCAATTGCGAGTACATGAATTTGACCATTTAAAATTTTGATTTTTTTTAACACCATATAAAGTGAATGCAAGAGAAAATTATTTAAAAGGCAATTGCTCAATGTTTGAAACACATAGAACGCACTGAATTGTATGAGAAAATAATAGTAACCGGGAATGAATCAATAAATATTTATATTGTCATCTTAAAAATTAACGAAAATAGGGCGATGAAATCAGAACAGCGTCGTAAGGGCATCAATTAATCAATTGAAAAGGACGGCGAACTCTTAAAAAAAGGAGAGAAAACCTCTAATAGGGGTCCAAAGAGAAAGCGCCACCAAGTCACACTAAAGAATGGAAGATTTTCCAACACTTGAATATTACACACCTCTAAAAAAGTTACGTAAAATATAAATATATGGAAAAATAAGATATTCGTCGAAAATCCCACCACTGATCCTCTCCCCAGCATGAATCCAAACAATATTTCACTTTCAATTTTTTTCAGTTTCAAAGCTCCTAGTTGTTGAAAAAATAAGTCTGTAAGAATTACAAATGTTGACGATCAATGGGTCATCAAACGCCATGGGAGGACATTAAGAAATCAGTTTGAGCGTGAGATCATGGAAGGGGGAAAGTCAACGACAGGAATATGGGTGTCAAAGGGCAAGTACTTTGTGACAAAATATAAGAAAGGGAAATAGTATGAGGTCAGGCTATTATTCACGAGGAAGGGAGCCAGATTGAGTCGATCAATTTTCTGACCGAAAACTAATGCCGACGAAACAGAAGGAATAGTATTAGTTTTTGGTTACTTTAGCGGGGGCTCTTAGATCAAACAAAATCTACGGGAGTACTTGCGAGGATAAGGGACCCACACAACTTTCCATGCTTTAAACAACACGAAGGGCAGGCGAACAAAAAAGAATATGTACTTTTTGGCGGGACACCTCGACGCTGACGCATAGACGCCCGAATTACCGGACACCCGAGGCGCTGGCGACGTCGCCGATGGGATCCAACAGAGCTGAGGGGAGGTTGGGGGGGGGGAGCGGGAAGGGATGGCCATGCCCCCTCGAGAGGGCGGGCGATCAAGTGACATTGCAAACAATCAAAATAGCAGCCCAAATCGGCGCGACGGGTGGAGGTGGCCTCAGGCGGAGGTGAAAATGCCCCGCCAACGGACATTAACGCATGCAGCCCTCGAAGCACGGGCAAGGATCACGGAAGGAACGGATACAAATATGAATAACGGATAAAAATACGAAAGCTCCCGCCCATTCTGCAGGAATATAAAATATGGCCGACAAACGCGAAAGCGGTTCGATTGCGTCCAAAAGCGATGAGGCCGCAATGCAAAATCAAACTTTCACGCGAGATTCATACAAATTCCAAAACGTTGATGGCATATTAGTCAACTTCCTTCCTTCTCGGACCGAAAGGAAGAAGAAGAAGTGATAGGTTTGAAGGAGTAATGAGGAAGGTTTGTAGAGTAAAATTCCAAGAAGGCGGGAGAAGCTGAGTGGAAATGGGATGTGAAAACTAATAAGCACTATGATACGGATGGTAGTTAAGCGAGAGAGAGAAAGAGATCGGACATGCTGGTTGAAATAAGAGGAGGCAGGAGAGTCTATGCGGAGCATAATAGTGGTCTATCGTAACCTAGAGGAGTATCGTGTGATGTGGGACCTTGAAGAGCAGCGATGCCTACTCCCTAGGTCCACAGAAACCTAACTAGACCGGTAGACCAATACGAATATGTAATGATAATAATGAAATTTCGCAAGCATGGGACCCTGAGCGAAACGGCCTCCTAAGGGATCCGGAGGCCCACATCAAAGAAACGAAATGCCGAGAGCAGTCATTACTAACGTCAGTCCGCTTCCGACCGACATGAGTTCAAGGCGAGGCCCCAGGGTCGGCGGGCCGGGAGAGGGCGTGCCGCCGTTCACGGCGGTACCACCGGGGTCGCAGGAGGCGGTGACTCCGGGGAAGGAAGTAATAAGGCAAGTGGGAGTTAATTACTCCTCTTCTCCCCCGGCCCATGGCAGGAGCAGGGGGCGGGGTGTCTCCTCTTCCGCCCACGCAAATAATAACCCCGTACCCCCCCAAACGTTTTACAGCAGCCGAGTCATCCACCCCACCTTCCTCCCGCTTTTCATAAATCGACCAAGACTTTCCCTTCTACCATTTACCACCAGCCCTCCCCTTGCCCACCCTCCGTCCCTCTAACTCGGAATATTTTTCATCACAGACAATTCCTCATAACCCCTCTCCCCGCTATCCCTCCTCCCTCTCCCGACACGAATCAAAACCCTCCCCCCCCCCCGAGGCAATTAAGGAAAAAAGGGGAGCGGGGAGGGAGAGAAGTGACAACGAACATTAACGGGCTAAAGGATGACATGACACAAATTGTGAGAGGATACTCCCTTCCACCCCGTCCCCCTCACCGCCCCTGTGGATAGTTTTTAACGACCAGTAATTGGTCATCGCAGTGGAATGTTTTATACATGCGCGCTTTCGGATTAGAGAGGAGTGAGTGAAAGGGAGCAAGTGGGATGGGGTGGGAAGGGAATGGATTCGGATCCCGCCGCCGACTCCACCCCTTCCACCACCCCTCCCCCCCCGCCGCCGGCCCTCGTGCTCGTCGCTCCTGCGTTCGGGATTGCTTCCAAGGGATTTACGCGCGCCCTTAATGGCTGCTAAGGACGAAAATAAAACGGCGACACGGAGATAACGAATGCAGACAAATGATTTGCGAGGAAGAGGGGGTGGGCGGAGACGACGAGCGAGAGGGTGAGTGAAGCGGACGAGAAATAAACATTTTTTTAACAAAGAAGAAAAAACAAATGTGCGGGGGCGCGCGTGCACCGGTTCATTCGGCCGCCGAAAAGGGGGGGGAGGGGTGGATTTCCACTCGTGACGTCATTCGGCGCGAAAGGGTCGGTGCCTCAATGGGCCACAGGGCTGGGCTGGAGGTATAGGGTTGACAGATAAGGGGATATGGTGATAAATATATATATATATATATATATATATATATATATATATATATATATATATATATATATATGAACATATATGGGCACTCATCACCCGGAACCACTCGCTTTTCCTTTCCCTCGCCCCTCTCGTGGACCAATATGACCGAAGCTTTCAGAATTAGGAAAATGGGGTCCATTCATCCGGTCATATAAAGAAGAGAAGAAAAAGAGAAAGGCAAAAAACGCTTTTATGCAGACAAGGAAATTGATCACTTTAAAAAAGGGAGTGCTGAGATTAATTTGGGGTTATGACACCAATTAGGACGTTCATTAAGTATTCTGACGGCTAGCGAGAGAAATTCTGGCGGAGATTAATAAATAGAATTCGTGGAACGACGCCCTTGATTTGTCCCCGGACCGCATTCTTGACTCTCCGCGACCCTCATTCTCAAAGTGCACTGCACCACGCCGACCAAAGTTAATAAACCTCGATATGCACCCGTGTACTGCACAAGTTGCAGGTCATCAATAATTTAACTCTTAATTAAAATTATTGCACGAAAACAATCATTTATACATCCAATTGAAATGCAATTAATATATTCAACTCAGTATTAAGCATGGTAAGCATAATAAAAAGTATAGGGAAATAAAATTCATCCTTTCGGCCCTTACCAAGTTTCAACGTTCCACAGTTCACTATTAAATTAAAATCTCCTTGGAAGTCATGTTTTTCCTTCCTGCGAAACCAAATTTTGCAGGACAGGAGTATAAAAACAGACGTTAAAGGCTCCATTGTACCCAGGAGGTGACATCACTCAAAAGGTTTTTAGGCTGGATTCTTTTTTCAGTTCGGGGGAGGGAGAGGATGAGGCGTAGGGAGGAGGGGACGGGGAGACGAGACCACGTCTCCCCGCCCTCTATGCGTGCTCCTGACGTTCTCGGCAAAAGGTTACACATCTCGGGACTATTAATCTTCCTCCCCCCACTGCGCCACGAAGACGAAGGCCGGCCAAGCTAACGAGTTAACCCCTTCCCAAAAACGTCACGGCCACGCAAACTGACCGAACACCGACGCTATCCCCCCCTCTCCCTCCACTTCACGCATCAACCCCTTTCTCCCCGCGTCTCCACCCCCCTGCCAGCCACTCCTTCCCGAGGCCACCCGGGGAATGCAGGGCGTGCGCTGGCGGAGGCAGACGCGAGAGACCCCGGGAAGGCCTGACCGCCACAAATCGAACCCCGGGCGCGAACCCATGCCCTCTGTCGCCCTTTCCACCTCGTCTAACGGCCTCGGATACTGCTAAGGACAAAAAAAAGCTCTATGTCCCGCCGTAACGCAGTCGCCAGACCGGAAAGAAAAGGGAATAATAATAAATCTATTAATAAGCAACAATGGAAAAGGAAAACTAGCGAGAGATGACAGGTAGATGGCGAGATGGGTGTTGGGGAAAGAGATGGGAAACGGCCGGAAGGGTTGAGCGTCGCTACGGAGGCCCTCGCCTGGGTACGAGCAAGTGTGAGTATCCAGCCGAGCTGCGGAAAGAGACTATGAGGGAACGCCCAGCCAACCCCCCCCCCGCCCGCAGAAGGGGACAGGGGGACTTCTTGCATGCACCACGAAAGCCCCTCGCGTCCGGAACTTAACGTCTTCCTCGGAGCAGCTTTCCGAGGGTTATATAACGGATGTGACCAAGAGAAAGGAGCAGTCAGTGTTCGAAGGGCTGCATTTGACCACTAACAGACGGAATGGCTTGGCATGCGGACACCGCCAGCAGAATGGAAGGAGAAAGGACGTTATTAATTATGCTTTCGAACTCACGGTCGCTATCAACGGGGTTAATTGTCAACGTGTCTCTTCTCTCGTCCAACACGGCTTATTTATGACATTATGAGCGCCAACTTTCCCATGAAGTCTCCCAAAAGGCCCGTCACACCCCGACTCGCGTAGCTTGGCGGCACCCCTCTCTCTTCTCCCGAGCTCAGTCACTTTCTTCCCCCACCTCTCCCTCCTTATATCCCGAGCAAACTCGCTCCAAATTCCGCCACTTCAACTTTTAAAGATAGCGCCGCAGGATGAGGAGGAAGCCACCCCCCGGCTACTCCTCTTCCGCCTCCGGCGCCGCCCGTTCCGCCTTCTTCGAGGGAAACAACAAGGCCTCACCTTCCCCATTGGCGAGGGCTAAACCTTTCCCCGACCTTCTGACCGACCGTCGGACGGGAAGGGGAGTTTGGGCGGTGGAGTGGGGGGAGCGTGCAGGGTCCATGAGGCAACAGCAAGGTGGGGGAGGAGAATGCGGAGGCGGCTTGGGACGGGTCTACTACCCCACCACAATATATCCAGCAACCATAATACTAAACCTTGAAGGGTGACTCTTCCACGTTCGAGATGAGAAGAGTATAGGTCTCACGCCGGATCACGCACGTAGCCATTAAAAATTACGAAAATTAAGATACTTTGAGGGTGGGGGCGGGGGATAAAATTTTAACGTCAGTGTTCAACTATTAAGCTTTTTAAGTCGTTCCGTTCGAATATTTTAATTTATATTTACTAGAATATAAATCATAGCTAACTGGACTGGAGCCATTAGTTCTGATATTTGTTGCTGGAGCGATTAGTTCTGTTATGTGTTACTTAACCTCAAACAGTATTCTATTTCTAAATTATTGCATATTACAAATTGAAAATACTATCGATAAGGCGCGGGTATGGCATGTGCGCGCGCCTTGGGTCGCTCGGCGTGGAGGATACTGAGGAGTTTCGATCGAAGGGGACTGATGTGGATTTAAAAAAAAATAGGATTAGGCGGGGGGGGTCCGGGGACAAAGGGGACGACGGATGAATAACAAGGGAAGCTCTGCTCCGGGGGTTAATAGAAGTGGGAACAACATCCCATCCAATTCACCCCTCACTCCTCTCATAATCCCCACCCTATCTATCCTACTTGAACCCCGCACACCTCATTCCTTCCTCGTATTGCCCCCGCATGAGTTCCTAAGTTTTGGCTCACTTCCCCAATCCCAGGACCAGCACCCTGGTTTTAACGCCGCCGCCAGGACACCTATAGCCCGCACCCAGCGAGACTAGCAAAACTTCAAAACGCGCGTGCACCCGGAGCGAGTTGCTGCTCCTGTTTCCCGAGCGGCGGCGGGCGCCGGTCCGTTAGGGGGAAGGCTTGGTAGCGGGTGGGCCTTAGGGGAGGGCTTGAAATGCTGCCCATGCCACCCGTCCCCGAATCACCCTCCACCACTCGACCGCAGTGCAGCCAAGGGCACACACACAGTCCCTTTACACATTTCGTCGGACACCAACCGCCTTCCTCAGTACACAGGTGTGGAGAAATTATTTCTCACCCCTCACTATTTCCAGGAGACGCTTCCTTGCCCTATTCCCCTCCCCGGGAGAGAACCGCTACGGTTCTCGGAGCAGACGAGAGAAAATTCTCCTATTCAATGGATTATGGTTAGACGATGCGCAACACAGCGTACACAGTCATAACAAAATTGAACCCAAAAGTCCGAAAAAAATTAAATTGACTAGAACACTAGAATTGGATGAATTGGTCATGCGCCACAATTATCGTATGATGTTAATGGGCATGTGCGTGCATGAGAGTAGTGGTATGATCTAATATGTATTCCAATGTATGTTTGAACTAATGATTCTATATGGAAGGTTTGGTATCCTAACAACCTCCAACACACTCCCTCGCAAAGGCTTACTGTGTACTATGTAGAGGTGAACGAGATGTGACGTAGCAGCGTAATTGTTAACTGGTTTTGCCATCGGTGGGGCTAACAGTTGGAGGACATTATCCCGAACAGTGGCCAGTAGCAACCACCGAGAAGTAACGTACAGAGAATCTGAGGACCAGCGAGGCTAATCATACCAACGAGCGATCACAGTCCACCATTATCAGGTAACTTAAGAGAACGCGAGAGAATTTATATCGTCCATTCCAGATAATTAAAATTCTTCTTATTCCTGAAATTTGTATGCAAATAATTTCCCAAGATAAAACGTAAAAAATCAACCCAGAACGTAAGCACACTTTCGCCAACCAGGCAAACCAGCAACCACAAGCAGAAGTACAATTTAACCTATGCATAAGCGATTAAAATGGCTGACCAAGTAAAAAAAAACTTCTGTGCGTCCACGAAACCAATTGGCCCGAATCCCTACACCCAGGGCACCAAGTGACCAAGTATTTCCCTATCCAACTTCATTTGATGATCGCAGCGACATTAACGACGCGCCCCGGGCTAGATTAGGGTGGCTGTAAAAAAAGGCGTAAAACCCACGACTCCAACGGATAGGGACAAAAGTTGTAAAACGGAAAAAAGAGCACGTACCCTTCCAAAGGTCCTTTTTACTGACCGGAAAGTCCGCACTCCTTTAATAAAACACACACACACACGCCCGACTGAATAAGATATTCCGCCTCCTCGGAGCCCTCGCCCCTCCCTGCACCACCACCCCCGCCGGCCCCGTGTTACAACCCACATGATATAACTTCTCCCGCGCTCCCCATCGCTCGCTCGACATCCTCCCCCCAACCAGTCACTCGCCCGCTCCCTCCCGCGAATCTACCGCTCCTCGATCTCTCCAAACCCTCCCCGCACCACCAGCACCCCACCCTCGTCCACCACCACAACCCCCACCCGCGCCCTCCTCCCCATCCGGTATACCCAGAGCCTCCGGGCGACCGCAGCCAACAGCTGTTCACGAGGAGTTGGGAAAGACGGGGGAGGGAAAAGGAGAAGAGGGGGTGGGGAAAATGGTCCTGGGGATGGCTCCGGGTAAGGGTCGATGGGGAAAGGCGAGGGGAACGTTTTCTGAGGGCGGTAGGGGCCGAGGAGAGAAGGGAAGACCGCCTGAGAAAAGGACCGTTTCATTCTCGGGGGAAGAGTAGGGAGGGGAGGAGAATAGAGCCCCCAGAGGCCCTAGAGAGAGCGAGAAGGGAAATTCGCCCCCCCCTCACCCACCCACCAAACCCTTGGCTCTTCAACCCTTTCGAACCCATTACCGACGGCGCTCTGGAATCTTCACACCGAGCAGTCAAAGCGGGTGAGGGCGGCACGGCAGTTTGGGTGGTGGCGGATGGGAATGGCTCCGGGGAGGGACGGATTGAAGGGGGAGGAGATGAGAAAAATATCTTTTTCCTCGCAGCAGACAATAGGAGTTGAGCTTCGCCTACACCCTCTTTGCTGCCGCTGCCACGCCAGGACCCCCCCAAGTTTTCGCAGAAAGCTAGCGGGACGGCGACTGGGATATCCAATAATTGCCACCGCTCCGTGGGAGAGAGGAATGCTTGGAGCGGCTGCAGCGGATCCCTTCTTTGCCAATGTTGCTCTTCGCGGCGAGAGGGTTTTGTGGAGGGGGGGTCGAAGATGAGCAAGGGGGGGCGGCGAGCGGCCATGCGCTCCTCCGCATGCTGAGTAATCAGGCACACAAAGGGAGATGGGAGGGACCCAGCGGGAAGGGAGGCAAAGGGGGGGGGGGCGTGGTAATAATGAATTCGCAAAGAATAATAATTCCATATCCCGCGTAGAAGAGAGAAAAAAGGACTAAGAAAATAGGGTCACGGGAAAAAAGTAATGTGTTTCTCGCCCTCCTTTCCAGTTACTCCGGCATCGAAGATCCTATCTTTTTATTGCAACTGGGAACTTCTCTTTTTCCCCTAGCCGTTAGTTACTTGATTCGCCATCCTAATATTTCGGACCAATTTTACTTTAGACTACACTTATGGAGAGTTTTAAATTCCTATTCGTTGCTATAATGATCCAAATCGAGAGAAAAGTTCAAAAGAAATGCCCGAGTACTGCCACACGATTTACCTTTCGTCTGAATATGCAATTAGTGCTGAACGAATGTTATCTGAGGAGGAATCCACGAGCAAATATTAATAAACTCTAACCAATATAAGAAAATATTACTCTCTTTCAAGACGGAACTGTGTACGTATGATAAAATTCCCCTCAAACGTGAAAGAAATACTGGAAAAATAATTTTAGGCCATGGAGCTCGGATAAGAAGCAAATTAAGAAAGAAGTTAATACAAATATATCAATGACTAAAGCTTAAGCCGAAAACAACGGCAGAATTGAACTGTGTTTTCAGTAAAATAATAACTTTAACATTCCCTGGGGTTGAAGTTCTGCCGCCATAAACAGGCCGGAAACATTAAAAACTTTATCCCGATAAAAAATGAAATGCCCAATATACAGAATACACGAACAAAAAATTAAAACAGCAATCAGAGATCACGAAACTATGAAAAAAGTTTCCGAAGACAATAATTTACTATACACCAGGGATGTCTTTTAGTCTTTTTTTTAACAGGGAACATTTTAGTCTTTCAAGTCTTTCATGGTACTTACTGCCGTTTTAGACAGAATTTAGAAGTGCATCAGTGATGAGTCCATCAAAAAACTACTTTAATCGGTCCGCTACTAGTTTAATAAAACAATCTGAAGGCCCACCCGACGTTATTCGGTGCACCAGGTCAGGGTCCAAGGGGGGGGGGGGGATGGCATCAAAAGGAAGAAGAAATGGCTAAACGATTGGAATTCCAAGTAGAACTAACTCCTCGACCAATCCGCACGCGAATGGAAATAGCTGGGGTGAGGTCAAGAAGCTGGTCCAAATGAGCACATTAGCGCGCATCGTGCTGGAGCGAAGGGCGACGGAGATCGAATCGGGGGTGAATTGGAAGGGGGGAAGTGGGGGGGGGGGAAGAAATAGTGTTCTCGGCGAAGGCTCATTTGGCATTTCCGAAGCGACGGGCCGCGCGCGCGGGCGATGAAACTCAATCGAGTTGCCGGACGCGGGGAACAACTTGGGCTATCACTTTCCAATCAACGTGCGCTAGACAGTTTTGACACTTGGTCGATACGGTCGACTGATCGAGTGATTAATTCGATTTCCGTGCTGCATTTTGAAGTGGCGAGGGGCGCACACACAGATAGGAAGGGAATGGAGCCAGAGCATATTAACGAAGGTTGATAAAAGCAACCCATCCCTCCCCGCCCAATATTTGACTCTTTAAATTGGATTCCGGAGGAGGTCCCCTCTGCCACCCACCCGTCAAGGATACCGATAAGAATGAAAAGAGACAGGGGGTGTCTGTCTTTCCGCACACCCTCTAATAGCATTTCTATTTTCTTTCCTCGTCCCTATGACGAGATGGGGAAATAGGGTACGATAGAGAGGCTCTCGGATGGCGGGAGAGGATGGGATGGGGAGAAGGTAACGAACTTATGCAAGAGGGGGGAAGGGGACAATAAGACCGTATTTTGCATATTTTCCTCGCTACCGTCGACATCGAAGGAGAAAGAAAGGGGGGGAAAGGGGGGGTGGAGGTTCCGCGGGTTTTAGCTTGGCTTAAGTGAGTCTTTTGCACCCAATCCCATCCCCACCCTTCTCTCAAGAACTAGAGTCAACCGGGATGTCGAGCAGGAAAAGGGCCCACCGCGAGGAACGGCAACCTCGGAAGTGAGAAGAGAAGGAAGGAGAAATGGAATCATGGGTTGAGGATCGCGCGAATACTGCGGCGTGAAATCCCGCGCTGATATTCAAGTCTCGGAATAAGCGTGACAATAAACTGGGAAATTGAAAATCATAAAGCAACAGCCGGCATAAGAAACCCTCTGCAAGTAATTCGTTTCAAAATTAAATTTGGGTTATGAATGCAACACCTCTACTCTGGCAAAAAAAAATTAAGTGAGGAGGCATCGCGACTTCTTGCCGCTAATGTATCGGGTGAAGAGTTTGATAAAAGTGTCATTTTTGCGCAATGGTGAGTATGGGAGCGATTAATTGGGAAAAAAAGATAGCAAAGCTGAGAATTCAAAATGTTCAGCGTTAAAAAATAAAAGATCTGTCGAATAAGTCGTTAAGAGCGCTTTCGTGAAATGTCATCGCGTCTGCTGCAATCCGTCCATTTACTAATGTGTTAACGAGGAAATCCTGACAGCCATTTCATCAAAGAGCAGTACAATTATTTCTGACGGCTTATTTTTATATGATTTTTTTCGCGCTATTTCGCTTCATCAAGCACGTTTTAGAGTATTTCGCGGAGGTGGCCCAAAACCTCTTCACAATCACCTGGCAATATGGCTGGATTACTAAGAGGAGGAAGTACCTCGAAGCCTAGATCAATTTATTCCGCAGCCGCTTGAAAAGGAGAATCTGCTTCCGATTGGAAGCGTGGGGCAACAGCAATTAATGCTCTTCATAAACACTCCCTCCATTCGACACATTTTTCGATCACATATTTCCCATTTATCCTTAGAACTGGGACATGCTCTTTATTGTGACAGATTCAACCTTTTTTGAAACTCATAATACTGTAAAGACTATAGAAAAACTCAACTAAGAGATATTCCAAGCATGAGTCAGCCACAAAAATTGATAAACACTTGACAAAATAAATGATATCACACAGGAAGCAAGTGTAAGGGATTTGATTTTCATTGCCCATCCCTGGAAATACAACTATGAACGAGCTAAAAGGGAGAACAAGGCTGCAGGAATAAAATATTTAATGAAGCATAACCGAAGACGGCACTGAGGGAAAAAGCGGCGGTAGGAGAGGGCGCAGCCGTGGTACCGCGGCGAGCCACAACGACAACTGACGCATGCGCACTCCAACCGAAGGAAACAGACATCGGCTCAGCGAGGTATGGAATATCAATGATTTGCACAACCGAAACCAAGAAAACCTTGAGCGAGGGCCACTACCGATTCAAAAAATTGATTTCACATCACATTCCGATAATCTCAGTCTTTAAATTCGCGCCGATAAATATTCAGGTACAATGGCAGTGCAGTCACAATAATCCCGGAGCTGAATCTGCTTACTTGACTTGCACTCGATTGTTTTCAGTAAAGAAAATTCGCTTCGCCTTCGACCTATGAAACGGAGAAAGTAATAGAGACGGAAAAATATGAACCGGTCGACACCTGGGATTCCCTCAAATAGGGTGTCATCTCAGAAAGGGTGAACGGAAGTGAGATGCGAGGACGCCATCAGCGGAGCATTGACTAAGACGAATTACGAACGATAAGAGGATTAATTGACAAATGTCCTGCAAAGACACTTCCATAGGGGAAGAGATATTTGAAGATGATATAAGTGGAGAACGAAGGAGACGAGGCAGTGGCGTGCAAAGGGAGTTGGGCGGAATTCTGGAATTATTTCGGAGAAGGCCATGGAAGAGAATCGTTCCTCACGCATATTCGGTAAACGGCTCCTTGTTCACGTCGGCATTAAGTCACCGGACGCGGAGAGCTTCCCTAGCTCTACAATAAGACGAACGCCTGCGAAAGGCTGATGTCTTGTGACGGCGAGGAAAAAGAAAGCAAGACGGAAAAAAAGCAATAATCCTCTTTCGCGTCACGCGACTCTAGAGAACGAGAGTTCTTCGCAGGGATCCGCCTGTGACCCCGCCCCGTGCCACTCTTCCGGGTGAAGATGCATAAAATGACGAACATCGAGTGTCGGCCGGGCACCTCCCGCGCGAGGACGTATGTACTCATCACCCGGCGTGCCTCTCGACGCCTCTCCCTCGCCCCTCTCTAATCCTCCCTCCCAGGTGGATGCGAACACGTCCACTTGGCCTTTCCACCTCCGCCGCACGAGCGTTGCATGAGCCGCAGGGCGCACGTCGCGCCCCGTCCTGTCACCACCTCCTCCCGGTTGGGGCGAACCGTCTCCGTGACTCTCTCTCACTACTTGGAACCCTTTGTCCACTGCAGATATGTTTAAACTGCACATCCGACGTATCATCTCGCAGTTATCAGACCTGAGCCAGCTTTCCACCGGTTTATTTTGCGTCTGGCGATGGGAAATCTGCAGTCTGAGCGCAACACTCGAAATTTCTGAAATTTCTCGTACTATTTGTCTTACCGATTTTTTAGGGGTCAATTAATTACTTTCCTATTCTCTGGTTCGGCGAAAACAATAACATGATACATAATTCTGGGTGTCTCCGAAACTACGTCGGAGAGGGAAAAGGATAGTCTTAGCTGAAGTTTTTGATATATGGGTGCGGAAAAGAATGGAAAAAATGGAGGAATGAAAACGAACAAAGAAGTCCTAAATATGTAAAAGAGAAAGAGAAGTGGTGGTTGGGAGAATTAGCGAGCAACCAAGAAAATTGGATGGAAGTGGCAAAAGAATGTTGAAGACCGTAATTCCGGAAAACGGTTAGGTAAGAGGGGTAAAGAGAAAGGGAATTGGCACGTTGGAGGGCATCAAGAGAGATGGAATTCATGCGGAATTGAAGAATGGTTCATTTTAGAGCGAGGTGTTGTAGTGTTTACTGTCGCATTATACTACGTTTAAACGTGTACCGGCGGTTTGTCCCTAGGTAAATTAATAACCTTTTTTGACTCGTTATCATTACTTGGTATTCTACCAGTTCACGAAGTTTTTAATGGATACATGGTGCCACATGAGTTAAAAATATTCCCTTGCCTCAAACAGTAAAAAACCTGAAATCCGATACTGCAGTTAACTCATCTTCAATTCAACGTACTTCCTTCCTCCCTTCATTCCGCCCAACGTCCCTATCCTATTCCTGCCCCTTCCTCGCTGATCTAAGATTCTACCCTCTATCACAGTCTTTAACATACCGCTAGCAATTAAAATTGCCAATTAAATCCCCATGCCTCCTTTGGAAATCTCCTAACAATCCTCTCTCCTCCCCCACCAAGCCTAGTATTTCCTAGTTCGTTTTTTCCTTTTTGTACCTTTCACCGATTCCATCCTTCTCCGCACCCACATTTCAAAAGCTTACAATCTACACCTAACTTCAATGACCATGTATCCGCACCGTTCAAAACCCCAATCCTTATTCAAGCTTTGTACAGCCTTTTTTTTAACATTTCTACTGCATCTATTCTTTCTTCCTCTTCTTTCAGTATATGTGAATGCTTCTTTGCCTAACGCAATTATTCTTATGCCCCTACTGCTTTGACCATTTTGGTCCAAAACACCTGCTATAGTTTCTGCCCGCCTATTTTAACGTTTCATTTAGCCTCTCTCTTTCTCGAAAACTTTATAGGCTTTGTTTTATTCTCATTTAATCTCATCTCATACCTATCCCACTGAATTTCCAATGTACTCAGCAGTGCTTTCAACCCCTTGGCTGACGGACATTATACATCTTGGGCACCCGCAAATGTAACTTATTTTACATTATTACCCACCGTAATTTATTCCTATTACGTTCTTCCCAGGCCTCTTTCATTATTTCTTCCATACACGTTGATAATCGGTCTTACCCTCTTGCCAACTCTGCACACACCGCTAATGAACATTTATTACACTGGCCATATATATTAATTTATTGATTCTGAAGATGGCGGCCTACTCGCAGAAACGCCAAATGTTTTCGTGTAATTTCTACGTGTTTCTTTAGTTAAATTTTGAATCACAGTTCATACATATATTTGTGTTGTCGCTGAAGAGCGTTCTTTTTATCTCCTGAAAAATCTTAGAACATATCGTTAGCAATTACCTCGACTGTCAGCTGCTGTAACCAGCACGAGATTAGGAGACTCAGATCGTGCGAAACACAACGGAGCCTTTCTATTTGATACCGTGAAACCGGAAGAAGGGAATACCCCAGTGGTTTCTGTATTTTCAGATTTCGAGAAAGCCTTCGAAAGGTTTCTTACTAGAACTTGATACACCAACTAATGTATTATGGTATTTAAAAAAAAAAGACTTCCCTAACCGAAAGCGAAAAGTAGTAGTTGATGGGTTGAGTTCATTAAATTCAGACGAGCCGTAGGAAGTTTTATAAGGTATAAGTGTTCATATTAAGTTCAGGAAAGCCGCAGGGAGTGTTATAGGGCCCTTATTATTCTTGTTATACATTAACGACCTAAGCTCTCACGTTAGCAGGCATCTTAGAATATTTGTAGACGACACAGTGATTAACAGAGAACTATGGAAGCCGGAAAATTGCGTGCTACTCACGAACGATTTAGACCAGATATCGAAGCGGGGTTAACATTAAATATGTATCAGAAAATGTACAGCACTGAAGTTTTGTAATAAAGAAGAGATGTAAACAAGGTTGGATCAAATTGGATCGAATGGGATCGAATAATGTATTTCTAAAAACTTCTACGAGTGTGCTGGATACACGCACACACCGGTTATAATTCATCCGGTCATCAGAACAGTCAGAAACCCTAACGTCGTGAAACTGTGGAGGCAAACTCGTAGAAACACGGAGCCAGCTACGTGAAGAATTTGAGAAATCTAAAATAATTGCCTCTTACCCCGAAAGAAATTTCGTAACATCATTAGTTTGTCAAACAGAGAAAATCCTAATTACGTCATGCAGGACACATGAGTTTCTCAAAGATCAATGTCAATCAAAGGCCGACTCCTTGGTTCAAAGTCGCCTTCAATCATTAATTGGAATTTTCAGTGTCGTGGACGATGCGCCTACATTAAGAGCAACGGTGAGTTTTGTCAGCGCTAGGTTTATCTACTATGGATGCATATCCTCGCAGGCGTCTTTTAATTCGACCACCACCGTCCATTGGAAATAGATTCAAAGCCAGAAAGAGCTCATTAAAATTTTCGAAACGTCTAGAAAAATGACATGGGGATTCTATCAGCAAAGAAGAAGGCATCATTTCAATGGAAGTTGTATTTCTTCGAACAAAAGTGAAGTGACGAACAAAGCAAAAGTGACTCCTCTTTGGGGTCGGGTTTTCACGATGAATGCACAAGGAGGAGCTTGAGTCTCAGGCAACCACGAAGATCGGCAGTAGGAAGTATTGACAATTTGGTTCAGGATATCACATGACATTTACAACTATAAGCTCGATACGAACAAGTGGCATTTAAAGCAGGGTTTTTAAAAGCGTGAACAATAAAAAACAAATCCGGACAACAAGGAAACTAAGGATTAAATATGTATATAAAAGCACATATGTATTCAGGTACACATAAATCCTGCATATGCATTATACGTAAACGCACACAGCACAATGGGATGCATTTCTATGAGAAAGCTACTCTTAATGACCTCACCTTGGAGGCGCTGTCAGTCTCTCATCGATTTAACGAACAAACACACACCACACACACATAGAAAGTGGCCAAAAGCACCATTTTCCTCCTCCATCATAACAAAAGAACAAATCCTCTCACTTGAAACAAATTTCTCATACTCAATAAGTGTCACAAACAGAAAAGTATTTTAAAAATAAGTGGAAAGGAAGTACATTTCACAAATTCCCATTCACGGCATATTAGGTCGACACATGCTGGGGATTAATTCAATTTCAAAAGCCTCTAGGGGGAGAGGGGATGTCAAGGGGATGAGGGAGAGGGGGACGGTGGGACATATGGAGAGGGGCGGGGGGTGTGGGGAGGCGGCTGGGAGAGACTTGCTCGAGGAAGGGGGATCAACAACAATATTCAGCCATCACTCGACGAAGGTATGAGGGGAAGGGCGGCTTGAACGTGTGATCGCTGGGGTCACGCGCCTCATCGGCGACAGTGCCCTCGCGCCGCGCTGAGGGGACGCGAGCTGGGCCATGCTATCTCGCTTTGAAATGCTCGAGGAAGTTGATTAGATTCCCGAGACGAGAGAACACACCGTAGGATGATGTGCAGAGAAAACACTGAGAGATCTGACACGTATATTCAGTATGACATTAGAGACACCCGACACAAAGAACACAGAGAAGATAAGTAACATGCATCTTACTCAAACTGAGGCTGCATTATTGGCATAATGTTACACGACATTTAAGAAAAGTAACCAGTTAACAAACAATGGTGCTCTATAGATTTTTAACACACATACAATGCGCACGACACCGACTGCAAGCGGTCACAATAAGCATTAATTCTTTACAGCTTAAATAATGCTAAAACACTTCATCAAAAACCCTTGTTTCACTTCCGAAGTTGTGGATGTAAACGGCGGACGCCTTCACTTAAAAGAACTATGGGTAGGGGAATTCAATGCAGCAAACATATATCCACCCTACCCAGGAATGCAGGAAAAAGCGATGGCTGATATTTCAATACACTCTAAACACAGTATTACAAGTCCATAACAACATTGGGGTAATAAAATATTTTGGGTTTATGGCAATCAAAGTGGCAAATACCATGGCACAACTTGACAGATGACACCATGAACCAATCAGCACAATATCTGACGGCGAGGGTGAGATCTCGAGTATAAAGCTCGCAAAGAACGAGCTGACTAATAGTCGCCGCCCAATGAGCTGTCGGAATGAAATCAATTAAGAATCGTAAGACTCTCCATTCTTGGGATGCCACCGCGCAGGTTGTTATTTTTTGGACAACAGTTTCGCCCGTGTTCCAACGAGCGTCTTGAGGTCGAAGTCTGATCCTTTTAGATGAAGTCTGAAAGAGCCAAGTGCGGGCTGTAGGGTGGCTTGTTGCTTGTTGTCAAAATTTTCCATCTGCATTTTCGGATCAGTTGTTGCGTTTTCTCAGTCGCGTGAAGCCTGGCATTGCCGTGAAGGAGAACAGGCGTCCTGCCCAAAAACTCGTCATCATGGACCCCCCCCCCCCCTAAGCTGAAGTTTCCTCACCAGGGTATCAAAATGTTTCAAGAACTTCTGTCCTTCGCTGTTCCACGTCTCTGATCCGTAGTGCGCCATGCTCCATACGAACGTTTTCACCAACTGCTTCCTTGTTTGTAACCTCAGGTTCTTTGATTGCCTTTTCCTCTTGAACACCTTCCTCGCTTGAGATATCATTCATTTGAAGTTGATCGAACTTCTTCAATCCCAAGTTATACTTATGCCCAGGTAGGCGAAGGATTCGACACGCTCTAGTTTGACTCCTCGGGTCGTGATATATGTATTCAGTTTTTCTCTCCCACGAACAAGGACTTTAGTTTTCACCTGATTGATGCTTATATTACATTACCGAAGTACTTGGTCCATGACATTCAGAGTTGCTTTCAGATCCTCTCATTTCTGCGACTACTGCAATGTCATCTGCAAGTTTAAGATTAAGATTAAGATTAAGTTATTAATTTCTTCACCATTAACCTAGTTGACTCTTGCTTGATATTCTTCTTTTCTTGCCTCTTCTTCTGGATAAACGCTGAATAGTGCGGGCATGAGTTTGAATCCTTATCTAACTCCTTTGTTTTCTTTGGCTACCATTTTCCTTCCGATTTTCATTGGCATGGTTGTCACCTGATTCTTTTATCATTTATCAGCCAGCACCCTCAAGCTACGTATTGCCTCTTTTGTTCCTCGATTTTTCTTGAAGCCCAATCATTTTTCCGAAGGGGTTTTCTTCTAATTATCCTCCTATTCTTTGGCTAACTATCCGAGTAAGTATTTTCGAGGCGTGAGACATCAGGCTCAATGTTCTTCGCATTCACTCTTCTTGGTTTCTTGGGCATTGTAATCATCACTCTCTTCTCTAAGTTTCCTGGCCATTTTTCACTGTCGAGGTTATCTTAGATTATTCCATACAGGGTATCCTTTGTTTTCACCACGAGCAACTTGATTATTTCTCCATTTATTTCGTCAACTCCTCTTGACTTGAGTTTATTTATTAGTGCAGTCTTAGTGAAAGAGTAAGAGATAGTGAGTTTTTCAATATTTATAAATTGAACTCCCATTCGGGTGGCAAAAACTGAACTGGAGGTCGTCATTAATTTGTTATGGGCATTTTTAGCCTCCCCTATTGCTTTAAATTTGATTTTTTAGCGGTTCAAATTCTTGAACAGGCTTGTGATTGCTGCAGTGAATATACGAAGCCAATGTAATAAATGGCTGCACTCAACGTTTCAACAGCAGCTGCTGTGTACTACACCATTTGGAGGGGGAAAGATTTCACCCACAATGGGAATCAACCACTCGGACGAAGCCCGCCCCCTTCCTCGGCAGCCCATCCCGACCGAGTGTACCGCGTGCTATCCCGTGATGCCGATTGCGAGATCTCGAGAAATGACCCTCGCCGCCGTTTAGGGCACGTGCTTTTCTCTCTCGAAAGGGAAGGTGGTGGTTGGGGGGAGGAGGATGGGCGCGTGAGCGACCTCGGCAGGCCGGCTGGTCGAGAGCGGCCTTCCTTACCTTCATTTTTGGGCGCAGGCGGCTTGCGCGTGGCCCAATTGGTGCGGATGCTGCGACTGCCCAGCCACTGGCCGTTCATGGCCGCTATGGCACTCTCCGCCTCCTGGAAAGAGAGAGAGAAGAGAGGATGTGAAATCCGGGACCAAAATCGAGCGCTGGGAAATGTAAAGAGAAGGCAGTCAAAGTGTGAATGATGTGTATGTAAAGAACAAGTAAAACGGTCGAACGAGAGAAATAACCTCTCTATTGCATCAAAAGTTTCGTCTTCCAAGTCAATGGGTAAGATTTTAGTCAGACGTTAACGTAAAAATGTGGTTTGATGCTGGTATAAATCTTATCATAAAGTTAAGTATATTTCAATTACATAATGGAAAGTGTGCAATAAATATATAATGGATACAATACATTAACAATGCAGTGCTTTCCCAATATGGTGAAAAAATTCCTTCAGTTCCACTACCGTCTGGGCCCACATGGATCATCCCTGGATATTCATGGTGTTATTTCTCCGTGGTACGATGGACAATGTCATAAAGAGACGTACCGTAACGCTGCATTCATTGGGGTGATTTGACAGAGGTGCCTGCTGATTCTGAGCTGAATGCGACATTTTTTCCCCGTTATAATAACGGAGTGGCAATAGACCATAAGTTTAGGCATACGGTGCATAGCTGTAAAAAGTTAAGAAATAATTCATTTAGACCAAGGATTTCACGAAAAAATTGGCCATTGTATCATTTAAACTTTCAAAAAATTGTTGAAGTTAGCTACACTGGCGATGTACTTAAAGTAAGGGATACTACTAACGATCATGAGTTTAGAAGTATGGGGTTCAATTTATATTGCATCTTGGAATCGCCCATCGCGTGAGTAAATACATTCGGAGCTTTACGAAAAAAATTACCAACGGTCGGTTTTCTGTGTTAATGTTCTGTTCTGCAAATCGACTGAAGATATTTCCCATCAATATCACAAATAAAAAACAACCAGCATCGAGCTATAGCACCTAGGTTTCCAGCTATTTGTCTGGATGGTCTCAGTTCGAATCCCAGGGATTGGTCCCTTCCTCTCTAAGTCATCGGCCATGAGGTATAAAGGCAGAACGGTAAATACTTCGAATGAGAGAGATTTAGATGAAAATGGACGAAAATACATTCTTAGCAAATGCATTCTAATCACATTAGGTACTGATTCTAATCACTTCAGATTCTGATTTTAATCAATTTAGGTTTCATGAAGATCTTCTTAAGATTTGTTTACTTGCAAACGTACAACGACTTTAGACCTTCGCTCATATCTATAAGGGTGCGCCACGATAGTGGCGTCAGGTAGTTAAGTATTAGTAGATAGATGCACGAACGAAATTGATGCAGAGATGTCCTTTCGACAATTCTTCCCTTGGAAATGACCATAGAGAAGATGGGTATGTAAAAAGAACAACTACAGCCAAAATATACATATCCGACTTAAAAATATTTTCTCCAATGTCTGTGAGGTAGGCTCTCGCCGTTTTCATTGTACCATTTCCTCTTAGGTATGCCGAAGTTTGGCCCCGAAAGTTCTGCTCGACATTTCCGCGACCGATATGAAAGAGTCAAATGCTTACATTTCGTGACCTAACTGCTTAAGTATACCGCGGGACAGGGAAACGAAGACTTTTATTGCTCATAACACATACTTTCGCCGTATACACCTAAATCTACCCTCCGAGATTTCCGCATGACGCTACAAGTTCCGACAAAACAGGAAAATTCCGCGAGAGGAGCCGACCAAAATAGATAAGTGCGCAACCTAAGTATAAGACAACACGCAGTGGGTACAAGTCCGTCCAGCCGTCCCGCGAAAAGACTCCGCGGTGGTTTCCGAGCTTCTTTTCAAGGGGGGGGGGCGGGGTCCAGCAGCGACGACGGCCTTTGGACCTCCTTCCTCCAGCACGGCAGACTACAGGAGGGAACCAACCTCCACCTTCCCGACACCCCTGAGGTTACGCCGGACGCATAAAACCCCGTGGGATGGGCTAATTAATGACTCCCCCACTCCTAGACGAAGCGTTGCAGAGCGACTTCCGCTGGACAAGGTCGCAGAAACAGAAAATTTGAGCCGCGGATAGGGGAGAGGAGGAAGTGCGGGAGGGCGGGAGAGGGACGGGGGACGCCTCCTCCCCCTTGACGCGGGGGGAGGGGGGGGACAAAGACGGCGATATATGCGCTCAGAGGCGGCGGAGAAAGAGAGTTGCGACGAGATCATGGGACCGGAAGGTCAACGAGCCACCATTCGTAGTTTTACAGTGTGTAACCACAATACGTCCGTCATATCCGGATATCGGATCAATGAAATCAGAAGGAAAAAACTAGCCAAGGAGAAATATTATGTATAATGTGCACAGGAATTTGAACCACCGCACAGAATAAGAAATCCTTGAGTTGAGAGGAAAATAGCGAATGAAAAAATATTTACTTTATTGATGTGAAACATTCTGTTGAAAAAACAATTTTATGATAGCGCCCGATCATTTGCGCTTAAAATTTAACAGCCCAATGGAAAGTGGGAACGCCTTTTCATTGGACGAAGCATTGAAAGGGGGGCGCGGTTGAAAATTATTTCGAAGCCAACTTATTCGTCCTCTTCCATGTGCTGAGTCCGCTATAGCAAGGTAATAGCCCACCTTCGCACCGTATGAAGAACTAAATCCCACAAAGTGTCCCACCCCCTTCTCTAGCATGCAAACCTCTTCCGAAATTTAAAAAGAAGCTCTCGCCACGAGAGGCACTCGAAGCTGGAGAATCCAAGTCATTTTTCAAATTCTCCACGATCTGGTAATGCATAACTGAAGGTTATTAATGCATTATCGCTGCAGTGAATATACGTAAATATGACAGCCCTAATAACGGTTCCGTCAGCCGTAAGTGTTTCCTCTTTGGTGCTTCAAGTCACCTCTTCGGGACACAAATCATGAGACCAATCACAATAGCCCAATTAAATGCCCAATCAAGACTATTACACTCAATTCAAAGTATTTGCTACGACTCAACTTGATTTTTTAGGCTGCAGAGACTAAAGATAAATTCATAGTAAGTAGCAGTTCGATTGGGTCATGCCCATGCTATTTATTCAACCTTCACATTCAGAAAAATTACATTCGTCAATGGTCAATGAATAAAAATATAAATTAGCATTTCTATTCAGAGAGTTATTTGACTGCTATTTACGCAATAAAAGTTATTTAATTTACATTTTAATTTCTCACATATAGGTCACTCATAAACATAATTTAAGCTTTTATAATCACATTACACTTGACGTATGCAACGTAATGCCACGTGATATGTGTTCGCAAGTGATATTGGTTTACATTTAAAAATGTTTTCAAATCCTTTTGTTCACCTAGCCCACCGAAATGATGAATTGGAAACCACTCAGTTCAACGGACGAGGAGAACGGACGAGGAGACCGACCGACATGCCCCGGCGAGAGCTTCAGTTCACCAAGCTAAAAAAAAGGACAGAGAGGTGTCCAGGGGGTGGTAGGAATTGTGAAAAGGGTGTCCTTCTCCCCTCCCCGTCCGAGGGAGCAATAAAGCATACGGGAGAAGAGGAAGGAAACTCCTGGGGAGTGATTCCGGCGACCTCACGCTTCGACTGCCGCTCGGCCTGGCTTCTACCCTATTCGTCACTCTCTTCAAAGAAGGGACCTCACCCTCCAGATTGAGGAGGGAGCGCTTCTCCGGGAGGACAATCAAGCCTCACCCACACCATACCCCTCAACACTGATAATGATTTAGCCTTATGACAGCCCTAATAACGAAAGCTTTCCATATGAATTAATTTCATTCATCCTCAAATACGAGATATCTCATAACTAGGTTTTCATTTATGTATATGCGGTTAATATTAAGGTATTGTGAATGGTTCTTATCGAGAATTAACGAGATAGAAACGCAAAGGGTGTTACTTACATTTGTTATATCAACAAACAATTATTTCAATGTTAAAATAGCAATGCAAGTTCGAAAATAAAGCCATGCTGCTTAATCAGAGAAAATCAAAAAAGATAATCAGTCGTAAATTTTACCTACCACAGCAGGTGAACACTACCAATTAATTTTCAATGAAACTTTAACGGATTTTCAAGTACCAAAAATCGATTTTAGAAAGTTTAATACAGTTTCGTAATTAATATAATTGGCTGTTGTCAAAGATGTTTAAATTGTTTCAAAGGCTCAGAAACCTAATTTAAATTCTATTCCGAAAGATAAACGTTTCCTTTCTTCATATGCTGAACAACTCCACGTTTCATTTTTAAACGTATTTTGATAAATTGTCTTTGGCTGTCTAGAAGATTTTGCTCTCATCCCGACATTCTTTCATGAAAACCATAAGCAATTCTGAATTACAACAACAGCTTTGTTTGCAATAAGTAGTATAGCATAGCGCAAAATTTGTGTTTGAACTATAGTTTAAATCATCCAAGTACTTGAACAATTTTAGCTGCAATGCCAATTACTGCTTTTCTCTTTCCAAATTTTGCGTGCGCATGAGAAATCCAATAGGTATGTGGTGGAGCATCACAAAATTTTACACAAAAAACTGCAAGAGAGCTTTTTAAATAACTCGGGGGAAACAGCCAAGTCGGAAAATATTGAGTAAGCAGAGGGCAAATAACGCCCAGCGAGATGCAAATCGTTGATCATCGCGGATTGGTATCACCAAGGTATTTTCAAAACTGGAGAAGTTAAATGCCACCGAGACAAGGAGGAGGATTTTTAATTCTCATCATTTCTACAATTTTAACCACCGGAGGAAAAAAGAAATGCATTTTCCCTGACTGATCTTCACAAACGCTCCCGCCCACGAGCAGTCAATCATTCCGATGAAAAATCAGGCCAAGCATTAAGGGAGGAGGGCTTTGAAATTCCATCCAACGGCTGAAACGTGACAACAAGAGTTGAGAGATGGGCGAGGGAAGGGTACAGGGTGGTGCGAGGGTGTGCACAACCAAGGGACAAACGGAATACATTCACGCGGACATTCATTACTTCATATACGACACGACCGCTATTCGCAAGGGGGAGAGAGGGAGGGGGAAGGAAGGGGGAGGCAGGAAGAGGGAGAGAGAGTAGCGACGCCATAAATGCGGAGCTCGGAAAACTTTCCCGTCCAATGTTTCACTTCCGCCGAGAGAAACGTTTTTGACGACGAGTGGAACGACAGGGGACAACCTTGTGACAGACACGCCGACCCGCGGGAGTTTCCGGAACTGCGCAGTGTACACCCCCCACCCCCAGAACAGTGGGTAGGAATAATGAGTGAGTGACACCCGGGGTGGGTATTAAGGTATGGGCGGAGGGGGGGAAGAGAAGCGGGGTGGGAGGCAGGGCACGGTGGGGCAGTGGGTGGGGTGGAAGGGAAAAATCCTACCCTCCGTTTTGGCGCGACGGACAGGTGGTGACTGCGCTAGCACGTGAATACTATTTCCCTCCGACAAAAAAAACACGCACGCATTCCATGTTCACGTGATGGACACGCGGCTGCTCGGTTTAAAATGACTTCGTGGGAGATTGCCGGGAAGAAACGAGATCAGAAGTAATCTGACAAGCAGAGTGGTAGGACGTACCTCGTACAAGTTGACGCACTCCACTTAGGTATTTCAAACAACTATTCGCGCCGTAGTAAGAGTACATGAGTACAAATAAAAACCAGCATCTCCAGCCTCTCTAGCCGTGTTCATCGCCGCAATACAACAAGAGCCAAGTCCTTTGCCGCATGGCACGAGTGCAAGTTAATTCCCTTTCCTTCTTTCTAATAAGTCAGTCGAAAATAGTCTTAAAACCAAATATTTTCTTCCCGCTCCCCAAGATTATCATACGCATAAGACTAAACTGTATTTTAACATTGGACTATTTCAAGGGGAAATAACAACAACGATAAACATCCACGCCCGAGGTGGCAAAATATCCACCGAAGCGGTATTCGAACCCGCGACCTCTGGGCCGCCAGACGAGGACGTCACCCCGCCACCGATCAAATTGAAATAAAAAAGGACGTCGCGACGGCCTCCGCGACGCCTCGTAGCAGATACATTTGACAAGTGAGCACACGAAAGTATATATACCCTTCATGAACTTAATGTGCAAAACTCCCTGGTATACTATATCATTTAGAGGATCAGGGGTCGAAAGCACTAGGGCTTGCCTCTCCCGCATTTCGGTTTGCGCATCACGGGAGGAGTGGATGGGGGCGTGACACGATTCCGGCCGCCACCGCGACCCGTCCCCCGCCCTCCCTCAGCCTCATCAGCGCACGGACCGTCCATTCATTCGCCTCGCGCCCTCCTCTCACCCCCCTCCCATGCCAACACAGCGGAATCAGCCTTCGGGAGAGAGGCGGCACCACACCACGTGGCTCCCAATGCACACCCCATCACTCTTCCCTCCGTCATGCGTGCGTGCGAGCGAGTCGGGAGAGGCGTGCGTGCGTGGCTCTGTTGAAGGCGAAGGGAGGGACGGGAGTCCGAAGACGGGAGGGGCGGGGAGGAAGGGAGGGGGAGAATTAGGTAAGGGTCTCCCCTCCCCTCCGACTTAATTACCTCTCGCAGGCCGCTATGATTTGTGGGACTGGTTGGGGGTGTGGGGGCGTTTCGGTCACGGGGAAGGGAAGAGAGGTATATCGCAGCGGATGCGGAATGCTAATCTCCGAGCCGTTTATACCTTGGCCGGAAAGTGAGCGACGCCGCGGGTGACGGGGCTGGGGTTCCGAAGTGAGTGGGGTGGGTTAGCGCCGGACGGACACGTGTCTTCAGACGCGCGCGCGCGCGGCGTATATCCAGGCACGAAAAAATGAAGCCGGGAGAGCGGCGAGGAGGGAAGCAGTTTAATTCTCCTCTATCCTCAAACTCCTCGTTTGTTTGCCCGAACTCCCTCCGATTCTCTTTTTTACCGATCTTCTACGTGACGAAAATTTTTTAAACCCTCCCGGAAAACCTTCCTCTTTGATTTATGCCAACTGGAGGGTTATTTATCGTTTGTTTTTTATCAAGGGATCTCTTTAAAAGGCACGAAAAAAAAGGCAGCCGCGAGAAAATTAAGACGCCCTCCATATTTGTCATCTCTTGATACATAATGAGACTGCGAGACAAAATAGGCCATGCGAATGAATGAGTGAAAACTGTCGTGAAGAATGCGGGATCCACGAAACCATTATGCAGTACACACATCTGAAGATAAATCCCACGCTAATGAACCGCGGTGTATCATTAGATCCATGGCTAACGATTTCTCTGAAGCAATTTTATGCCGTGAAAGAAATTAATGAGTCATTATAAATTCAATTATGACGTAATGAGCACGGAATCCATGCATATTTCATTGGCGGCTTTGTATTGATATTGATAGGCATTCGCTAAGCTCAGGGAATTCTGCCACCTGCCAAATTTCCAGATCCCCGCGATTAAGTACGCCCGATGCCGGAGTCGCCCACACGCCCCTTGCCACCCACTGCCCCCCTACCACCCTCCCTCTGCCCGCGTCGCCACGCTTGTTTTCGACCGATTACGCAGCTTCTCCCCGAATAAAGCGACGGGTCTCGACTTCCCCCGGACAAAACCAAAATAGCGAGTATTTCCACAAGGCGATAGCGACAGCAACAGGAGCAAGAGCTTCCCAGCTGAGCCCGCTGCCTACAAATAACTATTCAGGAATTTCCTTGTTTTCCAGGGATTGATTCCAGCTCACAAGGTACATTCACAAACAAGTGCATATTTGGAAACTATAAATCACGTGGTAATCACAATTACTGATTGCAGGTGTGATGACGATCATGAATAGTGGGTAGTCTTAGTGCGGTGCCAAGCTCCTGGATAACGAGACTTAAATTCAACAAAAAAATAGCGGTGTTCATTGTTCACTAAAATGCTACATTTAAACAAGAACGCTAACGGTGGCGAGGGTAGTGTCCGTTCAGTCGAATTGAAAATGTATCACGGAGCTTTCCGACCAAAAGAGAGTCTGAAGACCACTCTCACGAGCATTATGTAATGTCATTTAAGAGGACAAACGAGAAGTAAAATTTAAATATAGCCTATACATAAATGGTGTCAATAACAGTTGTAATACATACCATTTATAGGTACCCCAGTGAAGATGAACATGAAACCAATGCGACTGCGACTAAAAGTATGCCGAGAACCAAATGTTTAACCCTATATGGCTTGCATAAAAAGTATCGGGAAAATTTTCAAATATTTTTTAAATTTATATTTTATTTCAGATATTGCTATAAAGCTTCAAAATTCTTCAAAGTGAGCGTCGACACACTTTTTCCCGCGGACTTTCCACGACTTGAAGACTCCCTGGTAGGTGGATTCCTGAGGGTCCTTCAGAGTACGAGTGCAAGCTTCTTTGAAACAAGATGGTGCGCCTCTCGGGAGCACATCTCAAAATGAGGGGCGCTCCGCCGCCTTCTCCCCCGCACCATGCGCCGATTTTTGTCGTGCGAAATACAACATGCAGTACCTCTACCTCCAGCCCCTTTCACAACTTACTAGATAAACGGCTTCGGCTACAAATTATAATCTTTATCTTTTATTTTTTTCTCATAGAAATGCACAATTTTAGTATTAAAAAAACCTTTATGGCCTAGATTTTCCCTATCACATAATAATTTGACTGTACATTTTATCGGAGCACATTTACAAATTAACTCTCCTCTTAACTGCCCTTAGAATGTTGTTGTTCTCCATGCCTTTTTTCGAAAATATTTAGGAAGTAAGGACTGGTATTTGGGTGAGATAAGGTATTTTCCTTAGCACGACCGTTTGCGTAACGAGGAAATGCAAAGTCAGCCAAATGCTCGCAGAAGAAGATTTTAACCACGGATGTGCGCCGAGAGCTGCAAATGGAAAGTTAAAACTTATTTTTTTTAATTTTAGTAGCTTTTTAAAGGGATTGGAACGACTTGCTGTAATCATTTGCTCTACATGGAGAGATCTGGCATTGGCGGGAAGGAAGGACGACAATTAGAGAGGGATATTGAAAATAATTGCCCAGAAGTAAGGACTAGGGGAGTTTAACTCGTGCACGGTCCTATAAAAAAGACCGTTATATCTTTGAAATAGCCTAAAGAGGAGAATGGATACATGAAACGAAGAACAATGGCATCCATAACGCCCACTACACCATAACTCCTCACAACCGCACGACCGAAAACAGTCAGCATTTCTCTCTTCACCCAGCATGAAGATTGCGTCACTTACGAACAATGAAAGAAAACATCCCCTATGACACATTTATAATGAATCTACAAGATGGATCCTATTTTTTTGCAAACAATAATTCATGAAGTATCAACAAATTTCATTTTGATAGAAAAAGATTAAAATATGTACATATCACACCTCACGCGGCGGTCTTTATCGGAAAATCGGATATTAAGTGGACCAAATTCGGTCACAACAGTCCCAAAATGCATGTGCAAAATTAACTCCACGTGCATTCTCATTTCCACTGCCTAACGAGAACATCATGAATGGATGGCGGATCAGAGTTAAGATCCTGCGAATGAGAATCAAGGGCGGACCATTGCTTCGAGGGAGACCAAAGGGAGACGGCGCTCGTCGGGGATAAAGCGGAGAAGAAATCCTATTTGAGTTTCCTGAGCAGGAAAGACCCTCGGGAGGAGAGCAAACAGCGCATTTCGATGCGGGGGGCGGGAAGAGAGGGGGGACGACCGACACGTCGAATGATCAAAAGATAAGAGGGAAGGAAGGGGGACGGGAGTGTGGAAGTGCCCAGAGTGAAGGCGCGCTCGGTCCTGTGGATGATGCGAGCCCTGGAGTGGTGATGGGGCGACGGGAGAGACTGGGATGGGTGCGTGGGACGAACGGCGGATCCCAAGGAGTGCGTGTGCATTCGGCGGGGAGGAGGGCAGGCCGGGGCACTGCTTCGATGAAGAACGCCCCGAAAAATTGAATGGCATTCTTGAAGAAAGTGACTGCGTGACAAGGCTATTCTCGAATAAAAAGGAAGAAAAGTTAAATCCTTAATCATCCTAACATTTTCAACGCCCGCATTTCATGAACTACCGGTGAGACGGCGCCGGCGGCCGAGAGGCGAGCGAGGGGTATCCGCTCCCGGCGGCGGCTGATTCGGGGAAGACGGCGAACTTGACGCAGAGGAGAATAGAAATCACGTCACCCAAGACAAAAAGTTCCATGTCCGCCACTTATTGAGAACAAATAGAACATTCAAATGGAAAATCTTTCATGCATACTCCAAAACTCATGAAAGCAGCATTATTACTATTAGGTAATCTACCGGTGAAGCTAGGTTTTGGATGGACGCAACCACAAAGTATTTCTCTAATCTATCCAAACAAAAACGAAGTATAACATCCCTACTCTACAACCAAGTCCCTATTCATCCTCATATACTTCCTTCCAACCCTCAATCGAAATCGGCATAAGAGGAATAAATAATTTTTATCATAGCTATAAAAATTATAATGCAAGAACTACGGAGTACTTCGTAAAATCTATTCAATTTCCACAAACCAATAGATTTTGATTTTTCTAACATTCTCAAGTCCAGCCTATCAAGAATACGCCCCACTTTCTCAGGGGATCCAGATCCTCCGGAAACGCGAAGGTTTGATACGTATTTTCCATCACCTACCTCAAATACACTGATTGAATTAGCAGATCACGAAACGCTGCGACACGAGGGAGCCAAGCGAGGAGAGAGGGTAGGGGGTGTGCGGGAAGGGGCGGTGGAGGATAATGAAGGTGGCAGGAGAAAGGGCCGCGAGGTGAAACAACCGACGATTAAGAGCCCGCCGTCCCAAAAAACGGAATAGACAAGAGAATGGAGCGGGGGAAGGGGGATGAGAGGGAATGAAAGCAGCGATGGCGGCGGCCGCACGCAGCCCCGCCCTACCTTCTCACCCAACCCCCGGGGGGGGGGGGGGGGGCAAGGTGCAGGGGGCTGACGCGGCGCTGGGAATCGCGTCGAAAGGACACGCGAAGTTAGTTTACCCGAAAAATGAGGGGAAGATACACTGACGACGGAGAGATGGCAGCACGGTTGCACACGAGCATAATAAAATAAGAGGGGGGGGTTGCACGGTCTCGTGGTCGGGTCGGGGAGTGGTAGAGAGAGGAGGCGGATTGGAGGGGAGGGTGGGGGGTAGGACCGATTCCCGTGTCGTCGGCCAAATATCCTGAAAATGGGCGCGCATCGCTCGGAGTCGCAACGCAGAAGGGAGCAATTGTGTCCCACTCATTAGGAATTTTACCCAAAGACAACCCTAATGTAAACAACCTCGAAATTATGATTTCAATAAATTTTTGAATGGACACGCCCCTTGGACAAATTGCACTAGTCCCCCCGATGGAGCACTGTACCCACGCACAACGAATCGGTGCAGCTAATAGAATTGCTGATTAATTAAAACTTTATTTATAGAAAAACATCTGAATTCCTGATATTTTTAATGTCAGCTTAATGCTTAAAGAGTGAAAATTAAAAGAATTAAATCTAGTCACAACAGGTTATTTTCGAGGTTAAAACATAATTACGAAACCTTCAGAAGCTTGGTTCGTTTCGAAATACAACCGTGATAGTCATGCATTCACAAATCCACGGATCCTAAAAGATACAGTCACATAAATTACCTGGAAATGTACGGAACTATGACGAAAGAGTCCATGCGCGAAATGTAACGTAGTTCAAAGTATTCAGGTATTACAGTTTGTGAAAACCTGAGGAAAACTCTGACCAACTCCAGAGAGATAACGTAAAAAGTAAAAAAAAAACTTGATAAGGTTTCAACGACCTCAGCGCTTTCCCATTCTAAAGTTATACATATGTGGAAGGTGTTGACAAAAGCTTCGGCCATTTGCTTCCGCAGCAAGAACATTCTACGCATACAACAATACTGGCCACATTGATGATCTTTGTGGCAATAATCTAAGCGTAGGCTCTTGGGCGTGGTCCCGTAGTTCCATGTATTTTTTTTTTAAATCGCCACATGATGCGGCACGAGAAATGACGCATTTTAAACATGGAGAATGCTCGTAATAAAAAACTATGTCCTGGAAAGGAGTGCGGCAAATTTCGTGACGTGTTTCAAGCCATCGGCCAACGTCCACTTCCCCTCCCCCCACCCGAGAGGGCAGAGCTACGGTCAGTAAGGAGTGCGATTTTCGCGAAGGGGACGGGAAAGAAACAGATAGAACGCACGTATCGAACCTCGAAGAAAAACGTGGAACGCGGAGGGGGAGGAGGTGCGAGAGGTCTAAAATTGAAAGGGGATGAAAGGGAGAGTGGGTGATAGCCACGAAAGGGAGGGGTGAAACAACGATGCCACAAATGTATCTGCAAGAGGCAAAGTAATTATTATAAGGAAACGGGGAAGGCTAAAAATATAAATGCACAACACACTCCGTCGAGTTGAGGATGAAAAAATGGAAAAACACAACAGGGCTAGTCCTCGAGAGCCTTCCTTCGATGTGGGAAAGGCGGCGTCAGTCTACCAACTGATACCGAATCGATTCCTGCTTCAGCATTATTAAAGAGCGCGCCGTGACTCGCCAAACAAATCCTCGAAAAGTAAGGACGGGGTCAGGTAGGGGCGGGGAAGGACGAGCGAGCGTACAAATGCGGTTCGGGGGAAAAAGAAATTGGGGGGATATTGGGTTGGATTTTTTGGCCGGAGGTTAAGCAGCCCTTCCCCGCCCACCCCCTTCGCGCCACCCTTCACCCAGACCCCCGCGGCCCTCTCCCCACCCAGATCTACCCACTACTCAGTGGCGCGTTCCGGGGGCACGAGGGGGGCGAGGGGAGACGCAAGGAGGGGGCGGGAACAGAGTGGGGGTGGGAAGCGAGGAAGGTTGAAAAAAGGGGGATGGGGTGCGGTGAAAGGACAAAGGGAAAGGGAATGAAAAGGGTTATATTCTACACATTTTTTTGGAGATGGGGTCGGGAAAATAACACGCAAGAAACTCATTGAAATCCACTTTCCCATCGTCAGCGCTTGGAATCATTTCGCTACATTTCGGCCAATCGGTCAATTAAACAACCTCCCGGCGATTCTGGAGCGGGAAGGAAAAATACCGAGGCGTTTGCTTCCGGGAGGGTGGGGGTCTCTCCTTCCTTTGGATGGTAGGGGGCGCGAGCCCCCACAAATCACACGTCCCCCCCTCCGTGCGGACAGACGCTTACCAGCCAACGAGCAAAGTGAACGGAGCTCTCTGCTTCGATTTCATTTATTTATTTTTCAATTTCGTACATATTACAAGAGCGCGTCGAGAGAAACTATCAGCGTGTGCGGGAAAGGGGGGGGGAGACTGTTTTGAGACCATCGGAAAGCAATTATAACCTTTTCGACTGCTTCGCTCGGATATTAACACCTCGGCGAAAGCGCGCCTAACCCATCTCGTGTGCTCGGTGGCACGCGAGACGGAGGGAGGATTCCGGGCGGGAGGGGGTGGGGGGGAGAGCGGACCGACGGAGGGGAAATGAGTCCGGGGGAAAATTTATAATGCGGCGACTATCGTTTTTTCGACGTGAGGCTTTTTAATTTATGACGGGGGAGTTCACTTGATTGCTCACGGAAGGGTAATAAGGGTGAGATCATATCATTCTCCGGGAAAGCGACGAAGTTTGCTGTACGCAAATGGAATATTAACTCGGAGAGCGGAGACCCGCCGTGGAAAGTAAAAGGGAGAATGGGAAACATAGGCTGAGCCACGGTATTTTATCGATTATTACAATAACATATGGGGGCGTCAGTTATAGTGGAGTAAACAAACCTCTTCAAGTCAAGGATCAGGCAATCGATGGAGGGCTGTATTTTTCCAGCCTACACGCGAAATTATACACTTTGTATTTGGTGACGGCAATCTCCGCCCATGTCCCCCCGTCGGGGCCAGTCACACAACCACCATTTCCTGTCGAAGGAGACGAGTGACGGATTTCGCACGTTTTTTTTCTTTGATGGTGTCTCCATTTTGAAAGTGGGAGATAACATTCTCGTTTCCATCATATGACCTTACGATGCGGAACATTTTATCCACACTTTCACTGATAATTATAACAGCAATAATACGGTCGAGGAGGGACTGCTATCCATAACGTTGAAAATAGATGTTCAAAAAACGTCGAATACGCAATGAAGGCCCTTTAAAAAAAATTCAGATTCACGTTGACGTCAACGCGATTTAAATCATAAGCAGCATATCACGCGTTTCAAATCGTATACTTAAAATAGGGAGCGAACAACGATTATAGACGATTAACACGTCCTCTACTTGTCAAGCTTAACGTGCATTAATAAACTACCTTATTAACAATGGACACATAAAACATATGAACAATGGTGAAAAAGGAAACATCATCACCTGCCTTAAAACCACCTTATTAGGTCACACGGCAAATGCAAGGGCGGCAAAACTTGTCAGTTTCATGGTCATGACTAATTTTTCGAGAATCATCTACTGTAGGGACTGCAGCTGGCAGCCACCAATGCATATAATTTGCAATCTGACATAGAATAAATGGCTAAAAAGCTAAATAATTGAAGCGAAAAGCGTGAGCAAGCATTCTCCAGCAACTGCTAGTAAGTAAATAAAAAAATTGAGAGGCGCGATTTCTTCCCTGCGAGAACTTTCATTAGCCGCTACTGCGGCTCAACGGAAGGACACCGGATAGAGACAATCAGCGACGATTCTCGAGCACGCACCACCACACTCGTGCACCGTAATTCCCTCTGCACGACTCTACCTCCGCCACCACCCGCTCAAACAATCGCCAATGTCCCCTGGGTTAATAAACATGAATTTGATTTAAATTCTCCTGCATGACACCCCTTCACGACACCGAGGCTGACTGAAATGGGGCGATACTCATTCGCCTGAATACGACGTCTCTCGGGGGGGAGTCTTCGACGGTCCAGTCCGAGCACCCCGTATCCCTCGCACCACCCCCCCCCCTCCTGACCGCCCGTGGAGGGTGTGTGCGCTTGCACCAAGGTGCACCGCTATTGTTCTGGTGGTATTACAGAAGAGGAACGGTTTGTGGACAGATACAAACACTGCACTTCCACCCATCCTCGCTGATGTTAAGTGTTGAATGAAAAGTCGAGATGAAATTCGCGGCTCGACGAAAACTCTTCCTCGTTCGAAAAAATAAACATAACCGAGATTAACTTCGCAGCAGCCACTTGCAATTCACAGCGCGTCTTCTCCCGCACACCAAACCAACCCACACCCAACCCCCGCATCTTTTTAATATCCCTTGGTAAACGCAAAATACAACGAAAGTAATAATAATAAAAAAAACTTTCGTCAGCACACAGTCCGGACTTGATTCAGTCAAATTAACCGAGTTATTATTTCTCTCGAGGCTTGAATTTACCAACATTTCAAGTCCCATTAAAACGATTCCTTTTTTTTATTTTGAAAAATTATAATGAAGCAGCTTGTTTTCGCGGTTCCCTCTCGCACCGAGAGCGATGGACTTAAATGTTCTTCTTTTTCCCCTCGCCTCGAGAATAAAATAAAACCATGCGGATTAAATGACTTTTCTCCCGACGAGGGAGCGCGCTTCGCCAAAAATGAAAAGGGCACGCTACCATGGAACACGTCCCGAAATCACGAATAAAATTCCGTGCGAATTCGGTTATCCACAAATAACCCAATTTCAACTTTTTTTTAGCTCCCGGAAAACGCATTCATTAGTTTTGATGGAGGTAATTTTCAAAAGGGCTCAACTCATCGACTAAACGAGAAAACATTGATCCAAGCAGGAAACGAAACTAAAGCGGATGAAAAACTATGTATTCATATCGTAAAACCGTGAAGTTGAAAACCAGATGGAGAGGAAAGTAGTTTGTACGAAATAATGGAAACCAAGGTTCACTTTGCCTGAAGAGACCTCTGTCCAATATGATTTCGGCATCTAATTTTATAACTGCAAAGATAAAAATTCAGGTTTTATAGGCCCGATTATAGTCAGGGGTTGGTGAAACTACAAACAACTAGGTCGACAACGACGATATAAAGAACAATTTCGGGTGGGGATGAAAAAGAATGAAAACTTCAAAAGTGATGAATGTAGGAAAATAAAATATAGAGCATGGGGAGATTACCGAAAATGATGCTGCAAATAAACGCGGGCAAGAATCAAATAAGAATGAAACTAAGGCGCTGCGCTATAAGCTCTAACAATAGTACTAATGGAGTAACTCACGGTGACTGGCATTTTCCTTTATTATTCTGGGAGCTACGGGCTCGACGACAATTGAGCAGCAGGAACAATAGCACGACTGAAATGGCGTCCATGTTGCGTTCTGAATGCCGACTCTCGTCAAAATACATATTCTACAGAGTGTTTTGGCTAAGTAGAGATACGACACGAGAAAATTTCTTCTAAGAATACTGGCCAATAAGGATGTCATCACCTGAACGACAGAGATTATGGCGAGGAATGGCTGATGTCATCGGCAGTGTAAATAAGATCAGAACTACGTTAAAAATAAAGCTAACTACGCTACCTTCTTTGTGTGAACTGTTGACCGAGCAAAACCGCAGTATATTCCACTGACTGCACAGCACGTCACTCCACCCCTCCTTATCACACTCGGGCAACCTCGTAGCGCACGAACAGCCCCGTCGAACTGATTTCAGTCGGTGTTCTGATATGTCGCTGTCGTTTAGTGGGTACATATATGTTATCATTTTGGGCATTCTTCTCCTTCCCGTAATTGGGCGGGGAAGAGGGCATTTCCGCATCGATTACCCACAGGTTCTCGATCTGAAAGAGGATTCTGCAGCACCAAATCAGCCGTCGTTGTTCCCACTTCATCTTCTGACGACCATTTGTTTCTGACGATTTTAAGGCTCTGGAAAACTAATCGTTGGCGCGAAATATGAGCTCATTCATATTTATTTTCACTTTTTTAAACCCAAATTGTATTTTATGAATCTGTCTTTCTTTTTTGCTTTTATAAAGTTAAGGCCGAGATATTCAGAGATACGAAAGTATGACCAAACGAGCTTTTAGAAGCGATCGGCCAATCGGATCCACCACCATGAAATTGAGTGCAAATGCGACGATAGAACTTTAGCGTACTTAAAAGCTACGGAAAAACTCAGATGAGAGGCCAATTCGTATTTATCGAGAGAAGAGAATGAGGTCAAGCTTCCTTCCCCTCTCGTATGCATGGCGCACCACTGCTACAAAGCGCGTTAGTTTATGTCGAACGAATAAATGAAAGAGCAATATGTGGCTAGCATAGATAGTGAACATAAATAATTTATAGATAAAATTTTTATTGTTATACCTATTGATTTCCTCCGATTTCTCGGGATTAAAAAACAAACCACACTACCACGCGCCGCTTCGGCCTCCTGACAACGAGAATGACTTCCATCCCCAGAATTCGAGGGCGACTAGCTTTTACGGGCCACATTATATCTCTGGTCACAGGAATAGGGTATCGTCCGCCAAGCTCGCTTGCGCCACAAAATAGTTCAACAACCTCCCCGTTTCCTTTTCTTCCGCTCCAAAAATGATTCTCAATAATTTCCGCGAAACTTCTTACGTAGCGACGTTTCGAGCCGGTGTTATCCAAAAGTCTTTTAAGTAGGCACGATAATTATGGGTGGGAAGGAACGCGCAAGGGAGCGAGGAAGAAGGGTCGATGCATCAGTCGCGTATGCGTCCCCCAAATATCTTGGCTCGAAGGACGTGCTCTTCAAGTCCTTCCCCAAACCACACTCCTCATGGCGATGCGATTCACGGATACCCTATTCGACGAGATTGGAGGGGAAAGAGAAAGCACTCGACGCCGATCCTCAACCCTATTCCCTGCCTCTCGCCATTCCCATCTCCTTCCCAATCTAGATGCACGTGCGCAGTTCGTTCGTTCCCTTAGGTGGTTAAGGTTTTAATTACCATCTTACTCATGAGGTATATACAGCATCACGGCGAAACTGATAATCGCAAATGCGTACTCAGTCACTTTTCATAAAAAGCTAAAAAAAAACGATCAAGTTAGCCGAAGGGTTAAAACAAAAAAAAATTCCGGATCGTCATAACGGAACACAACACTGAAACTTAATTCTCCGACCATCTAAACTCATGAAACCGTCGACCAGGTGCATGCATGAGCTCCAGAAGACTACTGGAAAAGGGGGAAAACCAGTTGGAAGGATTACACCTTTCAACTTGCATATATAACGAACGGTTCCAAGAGCAGGTAAGGTCCGCAAGCCATTTAAAAAAAATGGAACGCTTGACAGGATCACCATCGAAAATAAAAAAAAAGAATTACAGAATAGTTTTCCGATCTATGCATTTTGTATTAAGGTCGCCGCAGAAATGCTCCACTAATTGAAGAGACGCAGTCATTTCAGTTTCACTCAAATGAAACACATTATTTTCTCCTTCAATAAAAGAAACCTGGGCGAGGACAGAAAACAGAATTGCGTCGTAAAACAATAAAACAGTTTAATTATTCACGTGTGGAACACTGAAGAATCAATTAGTTATATAGACTATAGGGGTTATTAGCGGCTCGACGAAACAGTCATCAAGTCGGGTTCGATATTTTCTCAGCGTTTGTTTCGGCACGCCCACACGCACGTCAGGCGGATTTCCTTAGCGTCGAAATCACGCGAAGTTTCGGAAGGGTTGAGCACTCCTGAAGAAGAGTTCACTCGCAGTCTTTTGCATCGTGAACGGGTGATAATTTATTCCCCGTCAACCTAAATTAATGTAATCACAGGTAGGACTGGCTTGATGGGGTTTTACGCAACGGTAGGGTAGGGGGTGAGGCGAAATTAGGAGGAAAATATATAGCCTATAAATGGTTGGATTGCTCATGAGATGGGAACTCGTTGAAGGGTTTATTTATAGTAGGCGTTTGGTTGATGTCGCCATAACTGTTCAGGGTATGAGTCGCTCGAGTTCTCACTACACTTGATTGAATGTGTGGGTTGGGGGGACAGGGCGCAAGAGAATAAAATGCAAATGGCGGTATCAAACTTCGCCCCCAAGACACAATCGCTCCCTCCAGGAAGTCCCGGCAGAGGCCATAATAATCTGAAAATCAAAGTCATTCGAAACAAAAATGAAACGAGATATCGTTTACACGCTAAGTTTGAAAGAAATGATAGCAATTCATTACTATTGCATCAATCAAAGGAGAATGGCTATTGCTTTAAGCCACCCACAAGGATTAAACTGATTTCAAAGGGAAAACGCGTCGGCAAGAGCGTGGGAACTGAGGAAGTACATTTTGTAAACTGCAACCATCTTTTAACCATGCAATTCAACAACAACAACAGGGACTCAATTAAATAGATAAGTCAGCAGGGGCACGAGTGATAGGAAAAAAAAATGATCCACCACCAATCACGACTTAGGAGGCAAACTGGGGTCACTGCTCACTGCTACGAATGTTTTTACTCATTCCGGCTTCAGGATACACGACTGTTCTTCAACTTGAGCTTATGCAGTCGGAAATTAATCCGAAATTTTTGTCAATGCCTGTTTCCTCCAAGTGAAATGAGTCAATGAATTATTTCCGAGATCAACAAGAGTATCTGTAATATCTGGCACACACATGGAGTTTGGTATTCACCAATGCACTTTTCTAACCTGCAGCACAGTAATGTGCAATTAATGATCAAGCGCATGATTATAGTGCATCGAACTAAGACGCATGGTTGCCGTTGACTCCTTCACTAAACTGGAGGCGTGTGTGTGTGTGTGAGGGGATTGGGATGGTCGGCTAACGTACTGGATTCCCACCCTGAGTGCCTTGGTTCGAATCTCGAAGGCGTCAGATCTTTCTCAGGGGTATCCCGATCCCTCCTTGAGGTGCTTCGTGGAGGGCACTTAGAGTGAGTACGCCGTCCGTCGGATGGGACATTAAGCTGCGGACCCCTTGGCACCTTTCGTTATTAGAGAAGGCAAATGCCGACGCCGGGTTTCATTCCACCCTTCCTCCTTTCTCATTCATTCTACAAGGCGCAAATGTCCTCAGCTGTAGGTCACCTCCCCTAAATACTACTACCGCTAAAGTTGTGAAATACAGAGAAGTTTTGGTTGTGTTTATAGAAATCTTTCATTTCCACGAAGTCACTTCTGAGTCAATTAAGTCCATTTGAAGACGGATTCAAGAGATGAGAAACCATCGGCTACCGACTGCAGTGAGCCAAAAAAAGAAAATAGCACTCAACCGTTGTCTGGAGCAACTCCCACCGGGAGGGCACGAATTATTTATGCGTGGCCGCAACAATTTACCACGATAAGGGACCTTGGGTCTCGAGAGCGGCACCATCCGAGGGGAATACCGTTTCTAACTACGATACAGATTGAGGAAGGGGGGGAAAGGAGCGTGTCGACCCGTCCACCACATACTAGACGTCCTTTCCTTTGGACCGAATCGCTCTCCGCGCCATCCATGCACCCGGGACCCCTCTCCCCCCTTATTATCTTGTGAACTATATTCACACAAACTGGATCAATGAAATGGGAACATATGAATGAATATCTATTGATAATTTCAATATAAAATCAGACGTCATTGGCACACGAGGAAATTTCAAGATAAATACCAAATAAACTAACTAGCTATACATAGTTTTGGATAATTATCATTGAAAGAGAACATGGCAAATGAAATACACATGTGATTAACTAACTCGAAATTCAAACGAAATGGTTGAGTTCGTTCAGCGGATAACATTTCAGTAAAGCATAGAATTTAAACATGAATAAACTTCCATCAAATCAAAAATGTATAACTGCTACTCAATAACTTGAAAAAGCACTATTATGCGGATAGAGACATCATCATATTCCAATAACATTTCTTTAAAGCGGTACAAAAGGCTGTTTCAGAACATTTTTGCAATGGTTTCGCAAATGATAAAATGCTTTGAAATAGCTTAATTTGCTCGAATGTATAATATCGACTATAATATCGTCTAGGAATGAAGCGGACGGGCTTCGGCTCCCGCCATATTTATTTAGGGTTGCTAGGCAGCACTACACACATGTATGTATATATGCAGGGTCCGGGAGCAGCAACATCTCCACTAAAAAGCAACCGAGTATACCGTATGAAGAGTCCTCCGTCATCCCTTGACGCATGTAGTGGTTGTGGCCACTGTACCTAGTGGCGTTTCTGAATGAGGGCCTGTGGCAACGGATCCGAAGAACGTATTAAATTTTAGAATTCCATTTCGAGCGTCAGGAGTGTGACAGTATTTCACATTTCTACGGCAAGTTAAAAGGAAAACATTACTCAATGGAAGCCCACTGATTGGCTTACCTTGGAAGATATTACGACAATGTGAATGAAGCGAGCATTTGAGGTTTCGTCAAGCCTAAAAAGTCCTTACATTCAATGTGAACTTGGGGGGTGGGGTTTGAAAGCGCGCCTCACACTCCGCCGGCCCCACCCCCCGCTCGCTCACTCGCTGCCCACCCTCGGAGACAGCGAAGGGGGGATGAGTGGATGGGAGTGGAGGTGACTGGGGGCAAGGGACGGCGCTCCTTTCCCCAACACCCGAAGCGCACATGTGACCATCACGTGATCCTGGCGGCGCCACTCGCCGCAACCATTTCCTATACTCTCCACACAGCCAAGGGTGCTCCTCCCCCCTCTGTTGCCCCACCAAACTCCTCCTAAAGCCCCGATCCGAAGCGAATGTCCTCTCCCATCCCCGTCCCCACCTCTCCGCTCCCGCTATCACTCTTCTTCCCCGATAGAAAACTGTTGAACCCACCCACCCCTCCCCCACGCCAACCTCACTCGGCTAACCCACCCCTGTTCGCCATTCGGACCCCTTCCCCTGGGGTGGCAGCCCCGTAACAATTGGGCCGAGCGGGAGGCAGAGGGGTTGGCGGCACCTTCACCCTGAGGATACCGATCGACGGTGATTCCCTCCCTCCGCTGCATCCAGAATTCTCGCCCACGACGCCCGGGGGAGAGGCCAGGGGGAGGGGGGGGTCATCTGCCCCCAACCTCTTTGATTTACTTGCGCTGCTCCCTCCATACCCCTTTAGAGCAGAATGGGGGACCAGCACCTCCTCTTTCCCTTCCCTCTCATCCCATTGACCTTCCGCCGAGGACATCGACACCCTCCACACTAGACCCAAAAGATTCCGAGGGCCATGGGCCGCGAGTGCCGGCCGGCCAGCGGGGCGCGACGTGCGAAGGCGGACTCGAGGAATGAGGAAGACGACCGACTGGCAGACCAAGTTGGGGAACTATCAGTTTTATTCATTCTTGTATTCGAGGCCGCTAAGCACCAGAAGTGCAAGCGCACCACCCACCACTCGAAAGAATTCTTTCCTCTACATACAATGAGCTATAAATTCGTTTACACTTTAATGAAGAGCACTAGTCCTTCCCGTGCAAGCAATTAAGAATGCGCGCAGATCACAGCCGATAATACGCTTCAGGGGGCGAGCACCTTGCGGGAGAAGGTGAATAAAGGAGACTATTCTGTACTTCTGCAATCGCCAACCGCTCCAAGACACAACCGCTCGACGGACGGACGCGAAGGAACCCATCGTGAGACACCGGTGAATGAGGTCGATACCCGGACTTTAAATTACTGAACCCGTGCAGCACCTACTCTCACGTTTTTGTATGATCAATTATGCTTACCCGCCAGTAGACCGGCGAAATTTGGACATTTGCCTTCCCTGTGGGTGAAAACATCCCCCGAGTGTCTGTCAGGGTTTGGAGCAAATTTCGGACACCCAATCCGCACCCCAACTATTTCTCTCCGATGTTGCCCACCCTTTAAATGTCACATGAAACTAGTTGATAGACATGCAGGCGTCACTATGATCCACTGTCACTTTCTCTTCATAAGGGAAGACTATCCTTCAAGGTTTAGGATTAAAGGCGATGAGGATATAATGAGCACAAAACACGCACTCTTCATTAAATTGTATTTTTGAAAAAACGTCAGGGGGTGGGGATTCTGTATCGAAGTGCATGCGGAAAGCACTAAAAAAGTTTGGGTAACACGGGGGGAACATGAGGAGCGGCTTCTCACGAAATTTAATTATTTTTCATGAAATTTGGACGACAAACGTAAAATAAATATTTAGCTAGGAATTACACCAAATTTATTTTTCATTAAGAAGAATACTGCAAACTTCCGGTCAAAGAACGTGGCAAGAGCAGCATTCGGGAGGGATGAGGAAGAGAAAGAAGGGACACATGACTTAAAAGTATGCACTCTTTACTCATCCAATCACAAAACTCTGGGACACACTGTCTGGGTAATGAGCCCCACTTGTCCTACGTCCACTGTGCCAGAGAGGAATGCGTAACTTGTAAGGAGGAACCAGACTAAGAAATTCCCGTCCATCTCAGGTGCGAGTTGGGCCGCGGGAGTCGATCACGGGCGGTAAACACACTTCTCAATCCAATGGCCCCAAAAGCAGGGCGATCGACGGGTGACAGAAGAGCAGACCTCCTCTCAACGAAAAGTCAAAACTTCACGACAATTAGAAATGACAATACGCTCCCGCATTTCAAGAAGCTAGAGTGCCACCCGCCCAAGACTGCTCCATTCCCACGTATTCTAATGCATTCCCACTTGTATATTCATCGCCTACTTGGACATCTTATAGCGAAACACAAGGTTTGTTTAATTGCTCTTAGACATTTTATTTGGCGAGCTTGCACGTTACGACCACCCTTCTTCACATACGAGGATGCGTGGTGTCGTCTAGATCACTGACTAAAACTGCTTTAGTTTAATTTTTTCAATTTAAACGCGAGAAGACACGCATTACGCACAAGAGCGCAAAATGCATTTTTTTATTTCTCCTGATATTTTTGCGTACACGCGGATTTATGATATCTCCAAACAACAATTCGTGAAGGCTTGTAATATACTCCTGAACAATATAGCATACCCCTTTTTAACGCTCTTCAGCTTAATATACGTACAAGTAATTTCCTTTCTTCCCTCCCGTTTCCATTCCTCTTCTCCACTTACATTCTCCATGCCGCTGCAACAGGACTACTTTTAAATGAATACTGATTTTTAAAACTATTCCGAGATCGCTTCGTGATGAATTTGGCGCAGGAACAGAAAAATAGATGCCACAAAAACATTCCATGACCAAGATCCACCAGCATCATTCCCTGACACCACAGGGGGACGGGGAGGGTCGACATGGCGGCGTTTGCGAGGAGATGGGTGCGGCGAGAGGGCCCCTTGCCTCCCCCTCAATTTCACGGGAGACGCTCGCGGCAAATGACGGGGGTCCCGCCGGCCGTTTTTCACGACCCACCCCTCCCTCCCCACGACTTCCTCTTGTCCTCTTCCACCCATTCCTCTCTCCCTCCCCCACCGCCCCTTTCATCAACCATCAGAACCCCCTGACCTTTCGGTGCCCACGCCCGTCACACCCTCAAAGCCCCCAACTCTCTCCACCTCCCTCACAAACCCTGGCCCGTCCATCGCGACCCCCTCTCAAGTCAAAGTTTTGTGGTATGCAATCTGTGGAAATTTTCTTTTCTATCCAATTTTTTCCCTTTGCATACAGATACAACTTTTTTATTTTTATCCGTCGACTATTATTGGAAAAAAATGGAACCCTAGAAATGTCGGATAAATGCCCCCGGGAAACCTACTCACCGGCCGTGGAGCCGAATTTCTCATCCGGACTTTTGGAAATATGACATCAGAATAAACCGCATGTTTAACATGAAACAGGGCGTGGTAGCGTAGAGAAGACGGCTGGTTTCTGCCCGGAGGGTCGTGAGTCTACGTCTGGATGACCGTCCTCTACCCTTTTAACCAATACAGACTTCGGTTTCTGGGTAAAGGACTAATCAAAAAGCCCTCTAAGCTTCTCAGCCGGGTGCTGTCGATTTCTAGTTCAGCCCTAATAACCACCTTTTAGATAAAACACAAAAGAGGTAATCGAGACTGGCACTAAAACTCGAATGAAAGAAACAGAAAGGTAATTCTCAGCAGGACGATAGGTGTAAGAATCCGTTGATTTCAGACATTGACGGCACCCACCAGTAAGAGCCATTCGATAGTCTCTTCATGGTTGGACTGTTAACGGATGATGTCTCTATGCAATATGGCAGAACTAAAAACAAGGTTGGACGATATATAGCGAGCGAGTCGCAATCGCAGCGTCCACAACCGTCGCGGAAGCAGTATCGGAGCATCTCAACCGGCCTTCTTCCGACCGACCTTCCGCTTCTCCCCCCGCCGCCGGAAACCTCTTGCCCTCCCCACCTTGGCGACCCCTCTCCCCACCTTGGCAACCCCTCTCCCCACCCCTGGCCCCCGCTAAGGAGAGTTGGATACTCTCAAGGAGGGAAGGAGAAGCCCCAGTTTCCGCCGCCCCCTTCCCCCACGCGCCCTCCCTCCACCACTCTGGGAAGGGGCGTGCTCGCCCTCAGAAGAAGCCCTTGCCGCCCCTTGGGACGGAGCGGCGAGGTGGTGATAATGGGAGGGATGCGGAGGGCAGGGGGAAAGCCCGATAATCGAGCACCCTTGCTCGATTGGGTCGGATTCGGGATTATGCACGGCTGTCCCTAAAGAGGGCGATGATGCCCATGGCTTGAAGGAGGGGCCGGCGGGTGGGGGTTTGGCTGGAGAGGACAGGATTTTAACACTCTAACCTCTACTACAAAGTAATATTTTTCTTATGAATAATTGAGGACGAAAACCGTATGATTATTAAACCCAAAATAGAAGCCAAGGAATTACACTACGTATTTTATATCTTCTTATGTGCTTGCATTACTTTTCATTCAAATACATTTGTCTGAGGAAAGACTGATTTTATTTCGAAACTTATGGTAGAAAAGCATTTTCGAGATTTCGAACATAATAAAAAAGTAACACAGTGAAATTTTACCACAATAATATTACGGGCTATGCAGCTTCAAAAATTTAACTCTACGGTGTAATTGCATTGTCAGAGAATTAAATCGTGAATCACCGGGAAACAATGCGAATCCTGCTTATGCCTCCTTTTGAAAGTCGCAAGAAGGAATAAAAAAATGCACAACTAAAATAAACAAGGTCACATTAAATAATAAACACTGAATAAATAATGTTTAACGTATTTTATACAGGTCGTACGGTCACAAGAGTCTTTTCTATCGCATTACTTTTAGTATTCCGAAAATCTGGAATAATCTGCAGGTTCGGTGAAGCGATACATGGAATAAAAATAGTATTTCAATCCTAAGATTGGATCATTGTAACCTTTCACTCTTCTTATTTGAATGCTACGCCACGGCTTCTAGGTAGACCGATGTGGTTGGTGGTTTCCCATTGCCTTCCACATCGCAGTACGAACTGCGGTTTATTACGTGACTTTCATTCTCGTCCAGAGCCTTGTCTATGGTATGATGTCAGGCCGATCATCTACACCTGCTCCATCAGTGCCCTGTGGTGAAACTTCCTCTGCCTCTCACGATTGGTGATTGCCAAGGTAGTTTTGGGTGCCGCAATGTCTTTTCCTCGTTACCTCGTTCCGAAAAAATCAGAAATACGATTTTCTCCAAGGTGTAATATTATGGCGCTGCCAGAAACCGGAGACCTTAAGCTTCGTAGTCGGATTCGCAACCCTTCCCGCCCCCTCCAAGAGGCAGACTACAGGAGGAGTAATTTAAAATGCCTACAGACTACACACGACACGTCTCGTAAGCCAATCGAGGTCCAAATCCATGCCCAGTAAAAACTTCTTATCATGTCAGCGAGATCTTAGCTATCAAGAAGAATAATTAGATACGGTAATGTGCCAAAGTGACGAGTGGATGTTAAGAAACACTTTCCCATTGTGTGCTTCTGAAACCATAGAGATAAATCGAAATTTAGGCGAAAATGAGCTTTTGAGTAAAATTTTACTGAGCAAAACGATGAGTCACTAAGGGACTGTAAACCGTTGGAAAACTGAGAGAATAACATTCACGTAGTGTAGCAGAAAACTAGTAGAGGGGGATTAGATCGATAGGAGTCTATATTCCACTATAAACTCCAGCGTCATTGGGATTTTCACCTGGGGCTACGTCGGAGGAATACCATACACAGGTCACAGAGCCAATCCCATACAATGACGGGAGCTAATGAAATATTCAACTAGAGACCGTAACAGTTTTGTATTCAGATTACTCAACTGTTACGATAGATAAGATCGTTTTCCCAATAAACTTCTAAGGAGCAATAATTTGAAAATGAAAAAGGCATTCATTTTGAAGTCGCACCCAGCAACGATAAGCGTGGTTACTCCGTGAAACAACAATTGAATAATGGATTATTATGATGTCAGAGCTAACAGACGTGGAACAACTTAGCAGAGTGCATTTACCTCGGCACTGGATTTAGAACAAAAGCACCTGACGATAACAAACTCACTTTTGCAACATTATTATATCAAAAGCATCTCAACAAATTGGGCAGCCTCATCGGGCGAAAAAAATTTCGCGAACGATTATAAATAGAAAACGATAACTTCGAATTACCAAATTGTAGGAATGAAAAAAACTGTACTATTTTTTCCCTAACTTCATTGAAAACATCAGCTTTTCCGAAAAGAGTGGTTCAAATAGCATTTTTTTTAAAAGCGCCATGAAAACAGAATAGAAAGAAGTTTAATTACATTTTACGGACAATGAACTCAAAGGGACGAAGAGAAATAAAATAAATATCACCAATCATGAAGATTTCCAACAATAACAGAATCGCTATTATAGAATCTAAGGGGACTTTTAATTCAAATGCTTTAAATATGAAGATTTACAGATTAGTCACTCGATTCGACAAAATAGGCTTAGCGTGTAATCCACTGGGGAGCATTGGCACGGCATAAAAAAGAATTATCGATCGGTTCGACGCATCGTAGAAGTACAGAATGTAATCGAATAAACAAACGGTCCTCAATCAATATATACTACGATAAAGGGGGTGAAATATAAGCGACATGATATCGCTTCTTGGGGGAAAAATGATGCAAGCTGAAAATAATAAATCATTCCGCTTCGCTCAAATCAAACTACATACATAAATAAACATTTTATATATATATATATATATATATATATATATATATATATATATATGTGTGTGTGTGTGTGTGTGTATATATATAAATATAAATTATTTTCTTAAAGAAGATGACGGCCCGCCCGTCGAAATCCCAAACGTATTCTTGAGCGACCTTCCATAGTGTTAGTTAACTTTGAACCAGAGTTTGTACATACGTATATTCGTGAAGTCGCAGAAGAGAGAGCGTTTTCAAAAAACATGCAGGAGGTGTTTGTATGTATGTATACAAAAACATAAACACACACACACATATATTTGTGTACATTATATATATATATATATATATATATATATACTATATATATATATATATATACTATATATATATATATATATATATATATATATATATATATATATGTATGTATGTATCCCAGCACCATGCATACATACCAACACAAATGGATATAATACATATACACCAATACAATAATATGTAAATATTTATCGCGTAGTTACGGAGGTTTCTCTAACTCTCTCCGAAAAAGGTAGCGCGACCTAACTCCCTCCCGGGGGAAATGGCTCCCTCTCTGCTGCTCTCTCTCCCACAGTCCTCGTGCGCAACCCACGAGGATCAAAGGAAGAAGGGGAGGAGGTTGGAGGAAAGGAGGGGATTGGGGGAAAGAGGCTCACCTACTGATGCCGGATCGAACTTGGTGCAGAAACACTAAAGGGTTGGCGTGGGGGTGAGGGGGCGGGGTGGTGAGGGGGGGGCGTGGGGGCGAGGAAGGCGTGCGGCGGGGGGGGGGTTACCCCGGAGGCGTCTGGGACGATATGGATTAATTTAAATAGAGGGGAAGGGGGGTGGGGAGTTGGGGGGTTGGGAGGGACGAAGGCGGGTGGAGGGAAGCCAAAGCAAACGTGGAAAGTGAGCAGCGGAGCGCCCTCCCGCCCCTGCGTCGCGCCCCAGCCTCCCTCCCTCAAACGAAAATAACGCCATCTCTGGCGTGTGTCTGTGTGTGCGCGAGTGGCGGTGGAGATGGAGGGGAGCACGAAGGTGAAAGAGAGACGGGACGGGGGCGGAGGAGTAAAGTAAAAGAGGGTGTGGGAGGGGTCAAGGATATATGTCCCCCTCCCATTCTCTCAATCTGTCACTAGCACCCTCCCCATCCCCCTCTGCCGCCCCTCGTCTCCGATTTCGGCCGTTTTCCCGGGCTCACCCATGACAAAGGGGGTGGGGGTGTTCTAAGGTAGATGGGGGGGGGGGGGGGGGTGCAACTAGGGAATTGAGAAATATTCATCATTCTAACGGGAGGGAGGCTCCTTGCAAAACGCCTGATGCGACCAAGCCACGTTCTAAGTGGGGGGAACATGCAAATGTTTTTTTATATAGGAAAAACATACTTCTTTGGTGGAAAAAAATGATATTTTAACTTCTCGAGTATGTCGTGAGTGTTCTAAGGGTAAGGGTGGTGGCCACTAACAAAACGCAAAAAATACACACTTGTAGAAACTCCGGACTCATATTAGGTTTTCGGATTAATATTTTTTTCCATATTGACGAACATCGTGCCATGCTCCGCAAACTGGCTGGTCTTGAGTCTCAAAAGAGGCTCTGTCTCATGCGAATAAAGTTTTGAAGAAGAGGTATATAACACGATTACATCGAAAATCAATATGTTAATCCAAAATAAGAGGGATGAGATACCAGGGGCAAATGATTTTTAAATAAATGGATTCGGCACGAGTCAGTATCATGAGTAGACGCCTATCATTTACATAATCTAGGGACGAAAAGACAAAATTCTACAATTACAAGTTCCTACTGATATGAAAACAATTAAAAATTAGAAAAAAAACTACTGGATTTTTTAGGCTACGAAGTCCCCTTAATACGGCGTAGTTAAACGAAATGTAACCCTTGAGAAATAAAATTGCCTGGGCATTTAGAGCCAACCATTTCCGATCTCCAACTGCTTTGAAAGGAGTGAAATGTACAAACTCATCTCCCCTGTATATACTTCGATATGCATAAAATATGATTGTTTAGCTATCATCAAACGTGTTAGGCGCCTGGAGTGGGCTGCCTCATCTATGCATAAGTACGTTGGAAAAACAATTGCGGCATATTAATTAAAAAAATGTAGGGTTCATCGACTCGGAGAGAGGACGAGCGGCGTGGGCAGACGACGTGGATTCGAAGAATTCAGCGCCACCATCATCAAGAATACCGGAAACAAGATCTGGGCGGAAGAAGAGGTATCATTTTTTAAGCGCGGCGGCGAAGCAAGGCCAAGGCAGCGACGTTAGTATTCATCGCTTCAGTACGCATCACTCCTTGAATCATCAATTCAAAGCGCAGTACCGAACGGCAGGTAGAATACGACAGATTATTACACGCATATTATCCAAGCCACCTCATTTTCCACCAACCACACCCGACGAAAAGGAGGAGGGCCGAAAAACATGGCGAGCCATTATGATTTCCAAGGAGCTTACCAATATTCCCTCAGCACCCCTCACCCCCTCGATTCCTAACTTCCCCATTATAACCACCACCGAGGAGCAATTCATCCATTCTCCTATACCCTTCCCCGCCCCATCCAACCCCCTCCGAACCATTTCATTAAGCCCACTCAAGTGACGCAACAGAGGTGATCTAAAAGTTGACGATGTCCCTTAACACGGCCTTTCCCCGTCATCTTTTTTATCCCATTATCTTGCGCTTCTTCTCCCACACCCCGCCTCCCCAGTTAAACCAACACGGCGAGAAAACGACCCCACCACTCCCCCATTCCTTCCGCTACCGGCGCCCAATCTGTTCCTTTTAATTCGTTCAATGCCCACTCTATCAACTCCCCCGTTTCCCGAAGATCCATTTACAAGGGGGCCATAAAAAAACCACAATTTCGAATTTTTTGGAGGGCCTTTAAGGAGATTTTAATGGTTGTGGGATAAACTTCATTTTACGAAAATTAAAACTTTTGTTTTTAATATTGCGCACACAATTACCCCGTCGCGCACGACAGAACATGAAATTGGCAATTCGCGGTTTGACATCAAGTAACATAATTTCGTCAATAAACCGCATCTTGTTTTTTTTACGAATTGCACTTCGCATATAAGTAAGACTATAGAAGGGACATAATAGGAATCCGAGCTGCAATTCCGCAAATTATGGGGACTTGGCTCGGATTTCATTCGAAATTTTAAATACATGTATTTATGACGGTATATTTCAACCAAATCCCCAATCAATTCGAGGACATTGATAATTTTTCACTTGCAAACACAGGGAAGATCGCCCTGCCCAGGTGAGAGAGAGAGAGAGAAATGCTGTTGCTGGCTTTTACACGCCAGTGATTCTTTGACAGTCACACAAATAATTCTTCGCCGAAAAGACATTAAATCCACCATGAAGAGAGGTGGCACGTGTATGTCGAGAATATGGCCTCAGCCGCCTCGAAACAGCCATTACCACTCAATGCGTGATGCATTTCCGTGATCCTAAAACAACGACACACAGACACACACGTGCGCACACAGAATCCTACACTCGCTCGGGCATATTCGAAATGCACTTAACCTGTAATACCACCAAACACACACAAGCATATAAATTTCAAATTCGAACTGGAAAGGACATAAAATTTACCCGCGCAGACGGGTAGGCTGACATAAATCCCAGTTTATGTAATAATTTTTTATGGGCCATCACAAAGGGTTATTAGCCACGTCAAAATGCCACGCGCAAGGCAGAGAGGAGTGGGGGATGGTTCGAATGGGTGTAAGGGACGAGAGGAAAGGTGGAGGGACGTTCGCTAATGACCCGGCAAACATCACAAAACACCCTTTTCATTTAGCGCGCGGGAGTCCTTATGTAAATTACACATCCGCCACCCCAGCCCCGCTCGCCTAACTTACCTCTGCCACCCACTAACGGGGAGGCACCTTTAAGGGTCACACCCTGATCCCTAGAACACATTCATTCCCCCAATCCACCCCTCACCACCTCGGAACTAATCAAAGCGCAAAAAATCTCTCCGCAATCTCTCATGAGCATCAGCTCCGCGCACTTCCCTCCTCTTCTACGCCCATCAGATCTTCACCCTCGTGCCAAAAGACGCCGGCCACAGCGCAGGCGCACCCCTGACGACACTGAAGGCAGGCGGGGGAGAATCCTTCCGGCCTTGATGGCCATCCTTCAGCCCACCCCGGCAACGACCTTCCATCATCGCCCACCATCTCTTCCACAGCCATTGACTGGAGAACGCAGAGAAACTCCACCCAAAATCTCCGTCATTCCCCCCCTCCCCCTCCCAAACCACTTAGGGGTGCGGAGTGAGAGGAAGTGGGCGGCCATTTATACTCAAGGCCTGGTAGTGACGGCAGCGCTACGGAAGCCACTCGCCAAGTTTTTCCCTCGCTAACTAACGTATGAAATGTACGTACTGCACATCACATACATACATTAGCGTCTTCGGTTTCATATACGGCCGGAAGCACGGGACAACACCACTCCTCGGGATCGATTCTCAAATTCATTCTGTGATTTGGGGATTGGTGCAAAATAAATTTAGTAAAAACGTTTATTCTGAAATCAGTCGCTTATCCATTACACGAAAATGAAAATACCCAAAAGTTAACGCCCGATTGGGGATGACACCAACAGAGAATCTCAGTACATCAAACATCGGTACGCCAAAAAATTCTAGCGAATGTTGCAAGGCTGACTGCGAGTGGCGCATGCGCCTCATTGTAGAGCATGAATTTGAGTTGTAAAGGATTGTTGTCTGCAAGAAGCGATTGTTTATCACGGATCGTGCGTTGGAATGAATCATTAAGAAATCCCAAATTACCTTCGCTGCTGGGTAAGCATAGGCCATTGGCATGGGTCAAGTGATCTGGGAGTCATTACACGCATATCCATTATCGGCGACGGATACCAATCTCTGGCACGCTTCATGTTCATTTCTCGAAAATGTTCATTCCCTCACCATCACTATCACTACGGAGTAAATATGATGGGGCTGCAACGTACATACATACAGATACAAATAATGAGAGGCGTTTCTGGCGATCTGACGATAAATGAATGAAAACACGATGGATGATGATGGTGAGACCCCTTTTAGAGAAAGAAATAAAATAAATGCCAAAGAAACTGCGGGAGATGCCGCAACAGTAACTTTTAACGGAGTCATCCGCTAATGTGCATTTCAATGCAACAATTTCAGAGTGTAAAATACATTCGCCTTGACTGGGATGTCAAGGCGAATGATTTTTACACTCTGAAATTGTTGCATTGAAAATAAATGCCGTTGAAAATGTAGTGTTGAAGCGTTTATTACGGGGAAAGGAAATAACTGGCGAGATATAAAACAGCACCAGAAGTTGGCGGAGGGAAGCTTTTATTAAAAAGAAAGGAATTATTTTAGCAGCAGGATGCTGTAACTCCTATTGATCGCAAAACAATGGACAGCTTAAAAGGCCACGACAGGTACACATGCTGTGAAATTGAAATATTAGGCTGTGAAGACAGAATGGAAATCGGTCACAGAGACATCCATAAGAGACAATTTAATTTTCCTGGGCATGGGAGAATACTAACGGCTCTTACGTATTACTTGGTGTGCGAGTCAAGGGTGGTCAGTTCACTGCAATTACTATTGCCATACTGTTTTCTTTCAGGGAGCAACGCGATGGAGGTGGCCTCCACACAGCTTCACCCCCAAATATAAAGTGGACTTTTAATTTTTATCTGTAAAACGCAGTAGGGAGGAGACGTCATCACATATGCGGTGGCCACGAACGGAGATGATGGGAAAATAGTACAGAGTATAAATATAAATCCCGGGACTTGTCCCCAAAGTTAGAGCCTCAAAAGACAACAAACTATACAAATTCCGATTTGCCCACTGAACGCGTCTTCCACTCGGCGGGTCCGCGGATTTCACGTCCGGCTGAAGTCCAAAACGTCAAACCGAATCGCATCCCCTCGACTCCCCTCTTCGAGTTTCCGAGTCAAAAGGCCCGCGACTCCTCTTGATCCCAGGCTAAATTTTACACGTGCGAAACAACATATGTATACTCCTGCACCAGTGTCGACGGAAAAAATACATCGAGGAATCACTGGTTGGTATTTACTTGCTCGACTGTGTGCACAGGCAAGTTGCTGCTAGTGTCAACATTCTCGTCCCAACGGGCTCGCACCACTGTGTACATGAAGGCTAAATAATTGACCCACATCGCGAGACTGTTTAAATATTGCTTAATTCCATGCCTGCCGAAGTGCCTCGCGTCAAAAGTTCAAATGTATGTATAGAGTGGTTGGTGAAATTTTCACGAGAGATGTTAGTGTGCGATGCGAAGGAGCCAGAGAAGTACTCGCGTAGCCGTAATAAACCCGAGGATTGATAATAGTCCAAGGCAGTGTGCACGTGAGGTGTATGGTGGATGGAATGCGGGGTGAAGTGGCGGAAGAAGGCGAAAGGGAAAGGTCGGGGGGTGGGAGAAGATGTACGTGGGGTGAGAAGCCAAGGGGAGAAGAGAGGGAATCTTTTTATCGCGAGAGAGGGTTGCTGGAAGAATGAGATTACTGGATGATGGCATTATATGGCCGGGAAAGGGGAGCCCAGAGAGAGCGGGAAGGGGAGGGTGCCGAACGTCGCGCAATCTCCCATTTCTGCTTCCTCGAGGGGGGCGGAGTAAACATTGGGAAATGGAGGGAGGGGGTTGGGTACGGGCGGGTAGGCCTCGCGTGGGGGCCTCGAAGGCAAAGAGACATCAGACCTCCGTTGCCGCCTCCCACCCACCCACACACGCCTCCCCGAATTAATGGCAACCGTGGATCGTCGAGGAGGCAGAGTGCAAAGCTATTGGGATGCGGAATGCAGGAGGAAGGAAGTTTGCGCGCCCAGCCCAAATGAACCAATTTGCAAGCATTATTCACGCCGGGGAGCCAATCCCTCCCCCCATCCACCCAACCGAGCGAAATAATAAAGAGCAAACTGCAATCCTGCAGCCCGACACGGCGGAAAATTAAGTAAGGAGCATCATCCGCTCGCTTTTAGAGTCGGCGGCGTAAACCGTCATTCTACCTGGGTCCTTGTTTTCTTCCGAGGGTTCCCGGGAATCGAGGTGACGTGAGGTCGCAGAAGAGCGTGGAGCACCAGGACGTGTCGAGACGAAAAATGCAGTGCGAGGTAAAGAACTCACGCTTACGACTTAAGGTACCTACTACACGTAATCCTGAGGACACAGCAGCTTTATCAGATGACTTAAATGCAATATAATGCTGGTGCGACACTTGGCAAGTATAATTTAACTTAAAAAAGTGCATGGCGATGAATTTTTGGAAAAAGAGCAATTCCCTCCAGAATGCTTACTGCATCGGGAGCACCGAAATGGAAAGTGCAGACACGATTAAATACCTAGGCGTTACCCTCACTCACGATCTCTCCTGGGTGAAACATATACGGAGAATATGTGGACAAGCTAACAAATAATTATAATTTATTAAAAGAGTACTGGGTGAATGCGATGAAAAAGTTTAAAGAGAAATCTTATCTTTCGCTGGTTAGGCCTCATTCAGAACATACAGCTAGCATATGGGATCCTCATGAAGCCGGATTGATTGCCGAATTAGATCGCGTGAATCACACAGGAGCTAGATTGTTGGACTACTGTATTATCCATAAGATAAACTCGAATAAGTTTAACATCACCCTCACGTGAACACTATGAGAAGAGAACCCAAAACAAAGGGGAAAAGGGCGCCTGTGAAGTCTCTCGCCGTCGACCGATGAGTCAAAGAGAAGAGACCTACCGAGCATGGGCGAGGAGGCAGTTGGGGAAAATATGTGGCGCGGTTAATTAGCTAAAGTGGGAGCCAAATTAAAATGGAGTGCGGAAATCAGTTAATGTGGGCGCGAGTTAATGAGGAAGGAGAAGGAAATGAAAGTGAAGTCAGAGCGAGTGGCATGCCACAGCACTTCTCGGCTTTTGAAAGGCGGGGCCGAAAGAAACGAAATCACAGATGAGATAAAGACAACATTTACATCTAAAAAATATATCATATCACCATTATGGGATGAGACTGAAAGGTTGAAGCGATCAGTTGGCACTTCCGGCGTGAGATTTGGTTCAAACTTAAGTAAAATCAATATAACTGAATGAAATTTAATAATGTGGAGGGCGCACACATTTTTCTTACACACGATGGAGACTCATAAACAAATGAGACCGACGTCAGGGGTTTATCGATAAATTTGCCGTGAAATTCTCAGTCACCGAACGGTGGAAAGAGGAAGGCAGCCTGGCCTCTTCCGCGCTGCCATTCCCGCGGATTCAAAAGGCGAAGCTGTAACCGTCACTCGAGCCGAAGGCACTCACGTTCGGGGAGAACTTCGCCACGCAAGGAAAAGTGAAAAGTTTCACACCTCTGAGACCACGAGTACCGTGAACTTTAACTTGCCAGGAGCCAATTGTATTTCTGTGGAGTACGCATGAAAAATTAAAAATTGACATGTACGCTATCTAGTACGTATATCGACCACAACAAAAACTGCCGGAATCGATTCAGATTCGACGTTGGGGACGTTCGAAACTACATTCCTGCTCGAAAGCAGCATTTGAAAGCCGACGATATTTAAGGTGTACATGCGGACGAAGCGGAACCAACCAAAAGACAATTAAATAAGCAGAGTATAAAATAGGTTACTACGTCCAAAATAGCAAACAGATCATAGGAAACAGGGCAAGGCAATGATGCACTGTAGTGAGTCGCGGAAAAAGCTATTTTGGAAAAAATACGTACGGACCCAACAAGAAGAGTGGGAAACACTGGAAAAAGGGGGCTTGTTTTAGAAAAACACGCGCAAGGCTATCTTTCATATAGGAAACAAACAAGGTGGAATATGAGTAAGAGCAAATAAGTTCAAGTTCTAAAACTCTTAGCTAAACCAAGATCAAAATGGAACACAATGGCAAGCAGGCACCCCATCAATTACCACGCACGACACCCCTCCTTCCCTTCCCCTCCCTCGCCCCCACTACCATTCGCAGTATTTGCAGCAGCGTATCCGCGGGTTTCTCTCGCAGAGGGTTAAATTGGCGCTACCGTAGGCGTGCATTCCCGGAAAACAGGACACGAAGGAAAGCCCGAGTCTAAAAGGGATATTATCGGAAACATTTCAAACGAATGAAGATAGGCGGAAGAGGGAGTTCTCCCGGAGAAGTCCAATCTGCAAAAAAATTCTGACAACGTAGGATTTAGATGTTGTCAGATTAGATCTGGACTTCTCCGGTAGCGATCAGAGACACCAGGGGGTTAGCGGTGAAGGTTGGAACTACTGCTAGACGAGGCGAGCGACAAGCGTAATAGCCAACTTCTCCTGCGCACCCACCCACCCCCACACCGAAATTCACCCCCCCCCAAACCCCAAGGAAAACACTCACCCACACACACACACCCAGATTACCCATGCCCAGATTCTCCCCTCCGCCCACGCCAATGAGAAATTTTCCCATCAAGCAAAGATTGAAGAGAGGCGGGAGTGAGGGACACCATCCTGACAATTTTATGCTCGGATGGTTAAGCAAAGAGAGATTCGAGAAGGGAAACTGCGCGCCGCACACCAATCGAATGGCTCCCCCATGACGACGACAAGGGAGCATTATTTCCGCTGAAAATAAACTGAACTTCTCACGAAGACCAATTGCATGTGTATCTATTGAGAGTAAACTCGATCCAGGTGTATGCTTCCCAAAGTCATGGATCGAAATTTGCTGTTTTCTATCCACCTTCATACACACTATACGATTACCTATTTTTAACGCTTGAAGCATGGCGTGACGAAATGCGTTTTGTCAATGGGTTCCCCCAAACACAATCTACATCAACAGAATACCCGGAAAGATTCTGGAGAAGCACATGGCGCGGCGGGGGGAGTGTTACGGCAACATTCTGATGGCCAAGCTATAGTTGATGTCAATCAGCCTAGGGGTTGCAAGCATTGCTGAGTAAATAAGAAATCTAGTGCGATAGATATGGGATGAGAATCAATATAAATGAAAAAAAGGTAAGGAGGTTTTCCAGAAATAGAAAGATTAATTTAAACTGTTCAACGTTAAAATAGGGGGGTAAAAACTAGGGCAGGTGGAGCAGTTTGCGTACATCGGAAGTGTTTGGGATCAAAATAGTCAACGTAGTATGGGCATAGAGACAAAACTTGCACTAGGCAAAGCCCTTTCAACAAGAGGAGGGAATTGATGACAGGTACATTAAGAAAGGATATTTAGAAAACGCTCGTCAAAACTTTGATATGGAACATAGTTTTATACGGGGCGGAAACATGATCATTGAAGCAGGAGGGTAAACGTAGATTGTAGGCTTTTGAAATGTGGGTTTGGAGAAAGATGGAGAAGGTTTAAAAGGAAAACAAATGCGGAAGCAAGTGCTAGGCATGGTGGGGGAGGAGAGGGGATTCTTGGGAGAAATCCAAAGGAGGCGTGGGGGATTTATTGGAAATTTTGAATGGCAGTGGGATGTTGAAGACTGTGATAGAAGGGAGAATTAGGCAAATGAGATAAGGCTAGGAATTAGATAGGGATGTTGGACGAAAGGAAGTACACACAGATGAAGAGAGGCTTGTCGTAGAGTAGGACGTTGCGTCGTGTTTTGTTAGGAGAGACAAGATATTTCTTTATTTGGTAGTTGTATCAAAACAGAACTTATGTCTGCATTTAATGAACTCAGCCCATCGAAAACTACTTTCCGTTTTAGGTTAGATAAAGAGTCATTTTCTTTTTAAAACTAGAAAACTTTAGTTTGTGCATCTATGTGCTAAGAAACCTTGCGAAGGCTTCCTTGTTATCTAAAAATACGGTATCTACTTGGGTATTCCATTCCCCCGATTCCAAGATATCATAAATAAAAACTCATTTTTGTTACGTAAAATCGTTTTTGTAAACCCGTGCTCGCTGTGGCCGTTGACTGTCGAGAGACAACAATACACAACCATAATACAACCTTGTCCAGCAATCTATGGTATGTTTTAAGATTTTGCAGAGACTTTTAGTTATAGATATCGGTCTCGAATTACCAGGGTCCCCATTATCGACACCTTTACAAGGTATTTACGTGAGGTAGCTTCCAGTGGCGAGGTACTGAACCTTCTATCGAAAAGCAAAAAATCTTTTTAAATAATTTGCCATGTCTTCCGCTGGTGCTTAATTTGTTTTTAAATTTCGGAGCCGATTTTCTACTCCTCCCTTGGAAAATAATGTCACTCGTGAATTCTTCAAGTGGTCAAGGGACGCAATATTGTTCACCAATATTTTTGGTTTAGACGCACTGAATGATATTATTTAGGATATCAGTTTTTAGGCCGTCTGCGACAATTTTACCATTATCTGTTATAAGGGAGGGAATAGTTACCGTCTACACCCTTGAAGTATTTACTGCGTAATGCACCCATGATTTGCGAATATTATTTCTATCCTTTAGAGAATAAATAACTTTTTACAGCTGGCTAGCAATAAGGCCAACAAATTACTTAAGAGTAAACGTGGCGGAAAACTACGTTTTAGGGACTCTTTCAGGAAAAGAGGCTAGATAACCTTACAGTATTGCAAGTACCCACCTGAACACATCCCAATCAACGGACCGTTTTTTCAAATTTCCCGACGTGGAAATCAATAAAGAATTACAGCAAAGCTGAAAAAACCATCCTCTTCATTAACACCTCAGTCTTACACGATGTCACACCCTCTGTACCGCCTGCAGATACGGCGGACGAGGGCAATGCATTAATCCACCTCAACCACAGTCACAAACTGAAGCACGCAGTGTGCCCTTGCGTTTCCGCATTCCCATTTATTTTTTCCGTGCGCACCAAAAGGAACATAAATAAATTTCGAAGAGGTTTTTTAGGGGGGGGCACTCAAATCGTAAACCAAGGACTCCAAAATCAATTTATCGACAAAATGGATCAAACGTTCCCTCTGTGCCAGATGCATGATAACATTTTTAGCGTGATCCTCTCTGTTGGATGCGTGCCCCTCGCAATGACGACCGCCAAGATCTTCGCTCTTCCCCCGAGCCGGTCTCGCCAACTGGAAAATACATTATTCCTGCCTCCTTCGCCATCCTCACGCCCTCCTTCCCACTCTTCTCAAGACCATCCATCCATGCCACAGTTGAGCCGAATGGCACGCACGCGCCGCCCCGCCCGAGGAAAGACGGCCTCCTTCCTCCCGCCGCCCAGATTTCGCCGCCGCTAGTAATTTACCTTGATCTCTCCTCACACACCCACGCTGAATCACACACACACTCTCCGCCACCAGCACTTCCCAACCTTCACCCCCCCCCTCAAACCCCGCACTAATGCGAACACGCCCCCCCGTCCCGCTGCTATCCCTCGGGATCTTCGCGGGAATTGCCTCCGCAAACCCTCACCGCACGCACCCCCTCCCGCCCCCAATCCTTTCTCCAACATTCTACAGCATCCACTGACACATAGTCGGCCTCCTCCCGCCCCTTCCCACCCACGCCGGGCCCTCAGAGCCGCCGCCCCCCCCTCTCTGCTTTCAACGTCGACACCACCGCCACCGCGGGCACCGCCCTGCAAAGCGCGCCTCCGGCAACGAGATAAACGATTAACATTCGGGCACGAATTGAAGACGCATTAATTAACGAAGCTCTCGTTTCCACCTCAACTGAAGTATCTTTCTTAGGGAGATTATGTTGCTGTGATGAGAGGTTCAAGAAACTGCATTAAGGTGCTTTCCCGGAGCCGCCTCCCATCGGCATCTCCAAAAGGCGGACACGAGCCAATTCAAACAAATCCGACGCGAGCATCTCACCGTCCAAGTAATTAAGGGAACGCTTACGTATAACGGAGTGCTATAATTTGGAACTATTGAATGGATTAATTATCTAATAAACCCGATCGGAAAACATGACTTGAAACCACTATCATGAGGCTCCACGGCAGCGAATACAAAAAGTTTGTGGGAATGCAATTGTGCGGTGGCTAACGTACTGGCTTCCCACCCTGAAGGCCCGGGTGCTCATCCCGGCGGCGACAGATATTTTTCAGTGGTAACCCGTTCCCTACTTGAGATGTTTCGGGTAGAGCACTTTGAGTGAGTACGCCGTCCGTCGGATGGGACATTAAGCTGCGGACCCCTTGGCGTCTTTCGCAAAGAGCACGCTATTGCCGACTAATAATAATAATTTCTCTCTAACCTTCATCCTTTCCTGTCCATCCCTAATGGCGCACATATTCTCACCTGTCAGTCGCCTCCCATAAAACTACTACTACGAGAGGTTTTTTTGGATACGGCGGGGTCTGATATGATATGCAGGAAGCTGTCGAGGAGAGATCGGTGTGTTACCCGCGTCCGAACGTCATTAAATGAAAGTTTTCGGGAATGCAAGCAACGTAAGTCACCCTTTTGTCGCGTCCTGCACTTATGCGAAACTCGTAACCCATTTCTAAGCACCGAACGCGAAAATCCAAAGATTTTGCGACCGAAGACAATGTATATCGTTCCAAACCCTCATATTCCATCTTCTAACGTCATAATACGCTCTCTTCGGCGAACCGTGGGAAAGAAAATAAAATCAGAAAAATATAAACATGCAAAACTGCATTAAACCGTCCTCGATCAGGGGGTGAAATTAACTTTATCGCACTCGCTCATTCATCAGCCGGAGTTTACGACGCTCGTTTTAATTTCCTTAATTGAAATATTATTCTGGCGCTGATAAGCGTTCATCTTGAATGCGAAAGGATGTGGTTCGGAGCACGCGGGACCAAATCCCTTTATATAGTATGCATAACGAGCGAATAAACATCTACCCTTTCCATTCCAGAGGCTGTACGCGGGCAGGACAGGGGCAGCAGCAGACGGGGAAGGCAGGGCAGGGAGTGGGGAAACATGCCATCAAAACACCGCTCATAGCTCCGCCGTCAATACGCGAGTGTAATTCCGCGCAGGGGGAGAGATCACCTCCACTCACCCCAAAATAAAATCCCGACACATACACACACACACGCAAGCACGCTTTTATGAACTCGCCCTCTAGTTTTAACGGCGGAATAACAAACCCCTCACATTTTTCTCCCCGCCACACCTTTCCCATCCCCAACTCTCCTCTACTACTTTTTTTATTTTCGAGAGAGGGGGGTGGGAGAGGAGGAATGGCATTAAAATCTTTAGCGGGAGCGCGCACACCATACCTTTAATTAACTCGGTGGGCCATAAAGATTTCTCTTTCGCGCTTGAGAAGGAGAAAGAGAAAACAGAGGCGACGCTTAGCTCGGCATGGCTATCTCTTTCTCGTCCCTCGCAGTCACAGAGCTTCCTTCTCTCACTATTCGGCATAAAACGAAACAGTAAGCCTTAAGGACACCAAAACATTAAAACCACCCCTTCCTCCTCCCCCCCCCCCAGATCTCGACCCACCATAATAATCCGGGCCAAAATACAAGCCCCTCTTCTCGGCACACAGCCAGCCAACTCCTCACTTCAATCTTCCTTCGCCTTGAGTGGGGCTAGGGGGAGGGGCCGGAGAGAGAGAGAGAGAGAGAATGGGGGAAGCGCCCTCTGTAGACCTCCACTTCGCGACACCCTCCCCCCACCCCCCTTATCATTTCTCCAGTTGCCATCTCCTCGAAAGTAATCAAGACTTCCCTTCGAAATGCCTCCGCCGACTCCTTCCCCCCTTCCCTCCTCCTCCTTCCCCCTCTCTCCTTCCTCCTCCGATAAGACGCGCTTGGGCGGGGTGGGGTGGGAATAGAAAGGGTCCGTCCGAGCAAGGGGGCGAGCAATGACACACGTGAGTGTTGCGCGGGGACGGAAAAAATATTTTCCCGAGGAACCCTGAGAAAAAGGGTTGGGGACTTCACAGGGTTATTCCCTTCTGAAAAAACCGCGAAATACAAATTGCTAGTGGGTATTTCTTGATAGATGAGAACGCGGAGAGTTGACAGCGCGCTGTGGTTGGAGAGTTGAAAGGTAAACAAGCGATAGGGAGTGGTGGTGGGAGGTGAGGAGGGCAGGGCGAGGGGAGGGGGGCGACTGCTTGCCTCTTCCCCTACCGCTCCTCGTTACGTATTCCCGGCGTGGCTCGCTCGTGTTTGTGTGCATGAGTGGGGTGGATGGGGGGGAAAGGAACGGTGGGGGGAAGAAGGGGGGAGAGCGGATGAGGAGAGGAGGGGAGAAGTGTATCTAGCGAGCGAAGATCTTTCCGGAAAATCAGGGAGTGAAAAAACAACAGAAGCAAAAGCTCTTGCGTTATTAACTTTGATGATGCTTTCTCACTCTCTCGTCTTTGCCTTTCACTCCCCCACCCCCATCCCCCCTTCCGGATCGGTGGGGAAGGAGGGGCCGGGAGGGGGGGATGGGGCGGGCGAGAGTGGAGTGGAAGGCGGGAACAACTCGGGTGATTGATGGGCTTGTTCGTTAATGTAATGGATACGAAATGGGGTTTTCTTTCTCTCTCCCACAGCCTCCGTGCATCCCCCATCACCCCCACACCCCTCTCCCTGCGGGGGGTGTCGTAGCGGGGCGAGGGGAAGCGCGATTGGTAAGCGATCCCGCCGTGAGGTCACCCTCGCTCCGCACGCCTCGCATTCGGTCGCGTGACTTCGCGCGGAGAGGGAGTGACGGATAAGGCAACGTGCCACCCACGACTGACGCTGCCTCTCTCCGCCCATCTCCCGCCCCCTCGACCAAGGAGGATCGCCATCAGGGGGGTAACATTTCAGGGTTAATGCGAACGCGATGGCACCAACAAATCCAGCACCAATCCGATTACAAGACGGAAAGATGGAAATCTTGGGGTCTACCTCGACTGCCAAACGAAATGCCCAATTTTTTTTATATTTGACATTTGCTCATTCCATTAGCAATTTAAAATCATCCCGCTGCATAAATCATCTTCGTAATTCATAAGTGGTTTCCTTAATTATTCAAAAATACGAGTAACTGGGCGCATCAGCATCGCCGGTAATGATGATATTTTGTGGAAACCTTTTTTTTTCCTCTCTCTCTTTGAAAAATTAGAAACAAGAAAGAAACCACCTCCTCTTCGCCTCCACTGACCACGTTTCCGCAAACAAGGCTACTTCGTGCATGGTGAGTGGAGTGGAGCCAGCCGACTGGGGAGCAACGTATTCCCCGCCATGCAAATCCTCTGAGCAAATCTTTCACTCATCACCAAAGAAAAGAGTTAAAAGGCGTGGCCGAGACTGAAACTAATGCGCAAACAGAGCGGAAGCATCGACTGAGTCCCCTTTTCATTCGCCACGTGATTCGCTTCCCCGAAATACTGACTCCTCCGCCTTTCCCACCTCCCCTACACCACCTCCACCCACACACACACACACTCCATCCCATTAGGAGGGAGCGAGAGAGAGAGGATTTTTCCAGGAGGCGGGGATTTTACGCCGGCAATATTGATCGCTCGATTGATCACGTCCCTCCTCCCCCCCATCGACTGAAACCACGGGGAAAGAGCCCAGATGGCAGGTGGGCACAGGAGATCGAGAAGAAGCGGGCGCGAGTGGAGAGGACCGCACCACGCCAACATCTCCCGCCTCGTCTCGGGCAAAACCAGCGCCCCCGCTGTCAGCATTTCACGCTCTAAGTTAACCAACACTGCACCCATCCGGAGACCGAACCAGCATCCCAAGCGCCCAACCCAGCCAGGGTAAGAACCCCACCACCAGCACAACTCCACACGTGAGGGCAAGGGGGGAGGGGCCTTACCCCCAGCCGGGTGTTGTATGATCACTCTCAGGTGGAACACACGCCCTCCGTGAAGTGCAAATTCCAGTGCGGAATGGATTTGCATTCGACCAATTAACGGCAGGATCTCTCATCCTTTCCAAGGAGGAGGAGAGGGAAACACCGTCTAAAAACCATGAGCGGAATATAAAAACCACGCACTACCCTTAATGCTACTTCAGATTCCAATCATCTGAATTCCGAACTTTCATACCTAGCCTTCTGTCCACGGTCTACCATTACATACTTTTCCCTCACCGCTCCCCGCGTCAGGTTTCATGAAAAATATTCTGTTTGAGAGACACTCTTCAGACTTTTCATGATATCCACTGCTAAATAAGTTAAACAAATCTCTGGACAAACGAACTTAACTTATGTGACTGTAATAAATTTTATTGTTCAGAAATTCCTATCTGGAATTATAACAATAGAGATTTAGCTGTTATTGTAATTTTATTGTATAATGAGAGCTAGCAATTTTTCTCTAAATGAGTATTTATAATATCCGAGGGAAAGAGAGAATAGTTTAGAAAACATTACGAATTGCACCTAGTTTTGATCTAATTCCGAAGTGGGAAGGCTCTGGTAGGGTAGATCGCATTTACGAGACCCTTTTGGAACAATGGAACTCTTTTCAGATAGAAGACAATCCAGTTTGGAGGAAGTGACTGACTTGAAGAGAAGAATAAACGAAGAATTCTTATATCAAGCAAAAGAAAAAAGAGCAAAAATGACATAAAAGTTTTTAAATCATATTAGTCTATTAAATCCATCCGTTGAATGAAGAACAATAGCAAAGAGATAATTCTAGAATACAGAGAGTTTATCTTTCTGTATTCTAGAATTTTAAATCTGGAATCCAGGAAAATTTTAAGAATGACCAACGAAAATCACGGAGGATTGTGTTTATTGCTACACCATCAATAATGTAATTAGAGTAAAAGAACTTACCGCTTTCTTGACGAATGACACGAAGCCATATCCTTTAGATTTCAAGGTCTGCGGGTCACGGACTACTCTGCAGTCACTGCAAATGAAATAAAAACGATTAATCTCCGAATAATGGAAAAAATAAACACATACAATAATATTTGGAGGTAAAATTTTATCGTAAGGGCAAAATAAGTCTAAATTAGCGAACGCCGTGGTGCTCATCACAGGAACGAAGGGACGAAGATTAAGGAGACAGTCTTCCAAGCAGGTCGACGCTGTCTCCTCCCGCTTGGCCAGAGGCATGGGCGGCGGTTGGAGGCTACGATATCAAACACCAAAAGTAGGGGCAACTAGACACACCAACGTAAAAATGAACCCAAAACCAAAAAGGTCAGTTTAATAGGTGATGTAAGGGCTTAGCCCGACGGTGTGTGAAATTCACACATCAGAATAACAGAAGGGTGCCTGATCCCTTCCCTGTGCCGGCTATGGGTTCCCAGAAAGTTCTGTTACTCGAAAAATCTCGAAGCTAGAGCAAAGTTGAGTGTGCTCGCGAGGTTTGCGCGGGAATCGAAATTGGTCCCTCCTGTCAATTGCCCAGGGTTCTACCAACTCGACTACCACATCCCTAGATTGTAGTTAAATACGACTGAGAAAACGTGAAAATGGACGATTTGTGTTTAATTGAATGGCGGGGATAACTGTCTTATGGGGAAAATTACCTATGGCACAGGTAAATGTGAAAACTAGAAAACAAGGATACACTCGGGCAGGGAATGAGCAACAGTGGCAGTGCCGGGGGCGAGTGAGTGAAGGGGATGGGGAGTTCATCACCGAAGGAGCGAGGAGGCGTCGTGTCCGTTCGCGTGACTCGTTTGCTTCGGACGCAGGAGGGAGGCGTAGCCGCGGTCGTCCAGGCCATCGAAGACCGGCATTATTTACGTGATGGAGCTGAAGAAGGGGCAATTGAAACGAGGGGGAGGGACAACGGAATCGCGTGGGCAAGAGCCAAAATCAGCGCCACGGTAGCGGGCGGGGGGAGGATTTGGGGAGTCACCCCGTATACCCTTTCCCGCAGTTGACGCTGACGGTGACAGCAATAAATAGGAGAATTGGATTCGTTCAGTCAATACGCCCCGAATTCTAATCACATCTTTTTACTGTTTGCACGATTCTCTTATTTATTTATGTAGCTACACCTCTGCTCTGTTTACTCCAATTCAATATGTTAACTGTCCCTCGAGCCAGCAGTACTCAGCATTATAAATCATATTTACACCTAGGGGAATGGTGAATAATGGAGCCAAAATACTGAACTATTTCAATGATATGTTTCCTCGGGGCAGATCATTTATCTTAACCTTCTTCTCATGCAAGCAGATATTCCCTTATGCTCATCTTTACTCTTCCCCCTCTTCAAAGGCTTTCGAAAACTTCCTTATCGTAAACATAGCGTCCTGTCGGTTTTTTGAAATCAATACCTATTCATCTGCAAACAGTAGGTAGTTTCTAGTTCCACGTTGAAAGGGAACTTCCACGAAACTGCGGGAGATGCCGCAACAGTAACTTTTAACGGAGTCATCCGCCAAGTTTGCATTACAATTCAACAATTTCAGAGTGTAAAAATCATTCACCTTGACCGGGATTCGAAACACAATCCCTTGATGTCTGGGTTCGAAGCCCGGTCATGACGAATGATTTTTACACTTTGAAATTGTTGCATTGTATTGAAAGGGAACGCTCATATGGTAACATGATCGATTCCAGTGTTTAAACACATTCTGCAATATTTTATCATCGAATAGGAAATATCAACTAGCCAATACCAAGATTGCACCACCACCAAATATCAGCAGATCAGCTCTCTGCTCTCTTTCTGAACATGCTCCGCCACGCCTTAATGTCTGTGGGAGGTGACGACGGAAGACGGATGCTTCACGGGAGGGTTACTAGGACGTGAAAAGGCATTGGGGCTATCGTGGAAAGGCGCTCAATGTCAATGTCGCAAGGTCGTATGGAGTGGCCGTACAGCAAACTTTTTCGAGCCACCGCCCCCTTGCATCCATAAACCTATACTCAACGCCCCCTTATCGGTAGCTTTAAAAAATTTAATCAAAATAAAAAAAATAACTAAATGAGGAACAATAAATAATCAAATGTTTATTTAGAATTCGATAGATGTATAGTTTTCAGATTATATTTATGCAAAATACTTAATACACAATAAAGGAACTTGGGTGAGAATATACTTTTTACATAAAAATAAATGATCAAAACAAATTATTTTAAGAAAGATTTTTTTAGAACTTCATATGTCATATTTTTACTTAAATTAAGCAATTATAGAACAAGAACATTTTTGAATAGAAAAACCAACCATGTTTTGTTAAAATTAGTTAAACAAGTGACTATTGATTGTAGTTTTCCATGGTCTAGAAGTAATTTAAGGAGCTTCTATATTGCCTCATTTAAGAACATATTTCATCAAATAAAATTTAAATGGGATGGATGTGCTTGATGACCTGATAACAATTTTCCAACGTCCGGTTTAATGTCATTTACACACTGAACCTTACTGCCGAAGTACTCAGGATAGTGAAGTTGTGCAAACGATAGACCAAATGATAATAAAACCCTCCAAAAATTTTCCTTGTGCGAGAAAGGCTTGGAAATATTTTTCAACCGTTCATACCTTAAAATGTAAGCAAACAAATGGTTTTCATTACTTCCAGATGCGGGAAACAATGTAAACTTTAAAAATGAAGCTTTGAAACGAGGACAAAAGGAAGGTTACCGAGCCTTCGCAAATGTCACATTGTCAAGACCCTCCGGCGCCTCCTGCCGCTTCCTTGCTTCTTTTTGCCCCCATAGACTAGGGCACCGCCTACGGGTAGAGGTAGCGCCCACTTTATGAACTACTGGCGTAAGGGAACTTGACTAACCACCGTCCTCAATGTACCTTCGCCCTTTGGTGGAGTTCGCCTTTTTTTCCAAGTTCCACTTGTCGCGTAAAATTTCACCTCAAAGTTTATTACTTTGTAAATGCGGAGGATTTGAAATTAATTTGGTCACAAGACGTTAAGAGCAAGGCTCTGCACCTCCAGAAACCTTATTTCGAACGCAGATGCGAACACGCGGTGCGTGACTCCATTGCAACTGCGGAGATGCACGTGAGTGGATTTCCAAAGGTATCCGTCAAAAATTTCTCAGCTTCCATTTATCCACCCATATGGGGGGGAGGAGCAGCCGCGGGAACCACGGCCCCTGCTCCGCCCTATTGGGGAGCCCCCCCCCCCCCGGCGAGAGCGGAGAAGGAAAGCAAGCCAGTCCATTACGACACAGTGGGAATGCGAGCGGCACTCTCCTTCCCATCAACTGATCTGGATGGGGTGCATTACGCACAAAAATAGCCAACTCATAGGTCAGTTTCATAGGTGAAAATGGTTCACACCTCTACCAAGTCCCGTAAGCTGTTGGCATTCGCATTTAACCAGGCATTGCTAATGAGGGAGGGGAACAGCATTCCTTACTACCTGAGCCGCCTGCGGATTACCAGAGACATTTCGTGTAATAGAAAAGTCACACATCTTAGGATGGAGGATTAAGGTTCCCAGAGACGTCACCCGGTATCGAACCCGGAGCCTCTATCAGTGAACTAGTACTCTATCCACTGGCTTACGACGCCCTTACTCATGGCATGGTGGAGGTGGTAATCTGCATTCCATCAAGGGCTTACAGTGTATTCAAAGCCAACTTGCTTTCGAATTGAGCCTTTGAGAATATCCTGTGCTCGTTTAACTCGCAGTATCCCGAACGCGGGTGACACTCGAATGGAATGTCAAGCCAACTTCGTCGGTGTTGCCGAGGCAGGGATCCCGTGCGCCATTATCAAGAGGGGTGTCCGGGGCCGCTGTCGGGAGCAACGTTACGTAATTAAGGCGAGCCCATTGGATACCCGCTCCACCGTGACGGAGTGTGACATGGGAGGGGAAGAAGGCCGAGGGCGACCCTTAAGGGAGCGTGACGTTATTTATGGACGGAGCCCCGGGGCTGACTCCGGCGGGCACACTTGGTGTGCGTGAGCGGGACGGTCCCCAGGGGCGGCGGGGGACGGCTTTCCCCCCGCTTCCCCCGTCCCAGAGGGCACAGAGGCTCATCCGACACGCACCGTCGGATGCTGAGGCGCAAACATTCATGTATCACGCACAGGCACAAACAGGCGCGCATTTACGCACTTGCGGGAGAAAGAGCGGAGCCGAATAGGGGGAGGGTATTGGGGGGGGACTAAGAGTCACTCCGTCAGCCGGAGAGGAGGCTGGCGATGGCGGATGAAGAGATGAGGCCCTCTCTCGTGAGGGATCGAGGGGGGGGGCAGGCGAGCGGAGGTGTGCATGCGAGTGGGGGGTGGATGTGGAAGGGGATAAGCTTTCTACCTCCGAGTTTCGGGGGTTGGGATAGGGGCCGAAGAGAGAGTGAGTGAGTCGGCGGAAGGGGCTAGCGTGGGTGGAGGTTAAACCCAAATCGATTCGTGGGCCTAGCGTCTCTAGGCGAGCAATCTGTTCGGAAGAGGGCCCTCGCTCTCCGTGCTACGAGGCAAGGAGAGAAATTTTCCGAGGGCAATTAAAAATGAGCCGCTTTATCGTAGAGGCACGGATTTATTTTTACATTTGTATAATTACATTGGTCAAGGTCCATTTTATGGACCCGGGAATACACCACTGCAGCGCTACTAAGCTCCTACACCGAACGTGACACTGAACACCTCCAAACTCGTTTATGATAATCCATTCTTCAGTTGCATACTCTCTCTATCTCTCACCAACCCGTCCAATTTTTTCCTCCCAACATTTCGCTCACCCAAACATTACTTCTTCCATCGGTCTTCAGCAACCCATTGCCCTAGATCTATCAAGCATCCAAAAAAATATCAACATACAAGCAAAAATTTTATTCCAGCTGATGCCAATTCCGCTGAAAACACTCGACATTACATTTCACGAATGTAGCATAAAACCGGGTGCCCCGACACGTCGGGTTTAGGTACAGGGTCCAGGAAGCCGCATGCCGATCTGCAATGCACCGAGATGCAATGGACGAACCGAATTCAGCATCAGTCGTGCCACAAATTGTTTTCCAAATTCCTCTGGTTCATTGAGACGAATCTCCAAATTTGATAAACTAACATTTCATACCCTGCGAACCCGAAAGATCCTGACTAGCATCACAGAAAACCAAATTTGGACGAGCAGCCGAAGCGTTTGTCTGCTGCCCTTTGTACGGTCTGGGCGGTGGCGGCGAGAGGAGTGGGGACAATCAGCGGGCGGGGCACGAAACACTGCTGGAAAGCATTATCCACGGCAGGAAACAGCGCGGGAGACGCGCAATGGGTGTCGAATAAATGCCTCAGGGAAATGAATGAATGAATGCCCCTGCGTCCCGAGGACAATCATTTGAAGGAGGTTCCACTGGTAATAGTATATCTCAACCAGCGAGCATCAGTGACGAGGCGACTCGCGAAGACACACGCAGATTCCATGATGTGATCCTCCGTCTAACCATCAAGGGGATAGGCTCAAGAAAGAAGAAATACAGACCCATTATATTTCTTACATACGACCATTCCGTTGGCCAAATATAAATTTTAGACTCACCAGGTCCTTTATGACCCTCAAATACTTACACGGAGAAGATGGAACGAAAGTGACAAATACCAAATAATTTCCCGGCTGATCACACCTCCCAATCCATGAGCATAAGGTGGGAAGAATCTTGGAAGAACAGGGAATCAAATTTCCACAAATCAATGCTCCGCAGGATTTTATTTAATTAAAAAAAAATTAAAAAGCATAAAATTGAACTACATGACTTTCTTTAAATTGAACAAAAGAGGACGCGAGTGTATTCAGACGTGTTTTAAACAATTTAAATAAGTAACAAAAGATAGTCTTCACCATCGACCATGTTTTTCTTCCTTCTTAGAGCGCACAAAATTTCCGCATTTCGATCGCAGCATAAAATGCTGGGAAAGGGTAACTCGGTAATCACAAGGCTTCCCCATGTTCTTAGAGAGAGCGTCACTTAAAGAGGCATATGTCTTAATTTTCAAGAACTTCTCGGATAGACGAGTTTATAAAGGAGAGGATCTCTCCCTTCCTCTTAAGATGAGGGAAGGGAGTGAGGAGCGGAATAGCGCGACCCAGTGCGCCCGTTTGGAGACGGAGGGGCGGGGTGTGGAGGAGGCGGAGGCAGGGGTGTGGGGGTTGGGACTCGTAAGGGAGGAGAGATGGGGATGAAACGGTGGGTCGGGCAGGAGTGAGTGACAGGCGAGTGAGCGCCCGTAACTAAAAAGAAAATCTGCGCTCGGAGCGACGAGATTGGGAGCAGGTCTTGGTTGTAGGTGCAAGGAGGGAGGTAGGGTGGCGGTGGGATGAGGCAGGGATGTAAAGCAGGGCGGAGGGGGAGGAGAGGCATCCACCCTCGGAACCACTGCCGGAGGGATAAATTGACAAGGGGACTGATCGAGGGCGGAAAGACTTGGTTCCCAGTCAAACAAAAGAAGAGGGAGCAGGCGAAGAGGAGATTTTTCAGGAGGTGGAGGAGATGGTGGTTTGGTGCGGGGTGAGAGACGCGGACGGAGATAACCTCTGCGCTAAAGGGAATACGTGGGTGTGCGGCTTGCTTCAGGGAAAAAAGCAACTGAGTTGTTTTATCGCTTTCTTCAAACTTATTTTCACCACTCTCCACGGGTCCGTGAAAGATCCGCGGTAGTAATGGGATCGCTGCTTCGGGAATTGTCCCTCCGGATACCGGAAGCGGCCAACGGAACGACATCGCTTGGCTTCCCGCAGAGAGGGAGATGACGTACACCAGATCATATAATTTACCCGCCTGAACATTCCATTCTGATTCCTAGCGATAAAATGGCGCCGGGGTAGATTCGGTTTAGGGATGAACGAGGAGATTGCCAGGGCTCTGCGCTTGATAGGGGCCCTGTGTCTCAAGGAATTCTAAGAGGAAGAAGCCCTCCCTCGCGAGATAAAACCATCGACACCTCGGGCACCAATACATGCTTTCTTGGCAGGATGTATAATTATCTGTGGGTATATTTTCTTCTTGCGAACCGAAAGAAGTCCAAAATGACGAAGGGTAATAGAAGCGAATTCGGTGGAGGCAGCGGACCTCAGATCGGACACGCCATTTGAGACGATTATGTACAGTGACAATGGTTTCTAAGGGACTTACAGCATGCGGGTGAAAATACATTAGCGACGGTCGTTGATCATTCGAATGCTTTTCACAGAAATATTTTCATTATAAACATATTGACGATTACTTCATTAATAGAATGAAAACTTTTTATCCGAAATAATAAGAAGCCACGGGCACGAAGGCCCTTTTTGGAGGCACCTACCCCGGCCAATTACAGGGCTCTCAATATGTTTCGCCCACGCCTATTAATCAATCTAGGTTAAACGCCATTAAGAAAGGTGAGGTGGCAGATCTGAGTCATGACAATGTAATATAACACGTTGCAAGCCACTACAAGAGCTTGCGGCACGGTGAGGGAAATTTTCGAGACGATGGGAGATATAATCAAAGAAAACCAGCCTTAAGATAGCAAATTATCAATTAGCATTACTATATTTACCATTAACGATAATGCTATTCATCACTCAACCACAAATATTACATTTGCAATTATCATATTTGTCCAAATCCACACAAGCCTGCACATATCTGGCGCAAATAAATGGGCAAACAGAAGGTTTTAGGCACGATAACGAAAACTCCCACCGTCCTTAACAACGCGGGTCCAGTGAGAGAGTGATCCGAGGATTCTGAAGATATTGAATTTTGGATTCATCATTTATTTTAAACAGTAACTGAATTTTAAATTTAAATGAAATCCGTTAAGTTGGAATCGTTTGCATGTCGACTCATCGGGGAAGCAACGCGAGAGGGGCAGGTGGAATCGGGGAAATTGTGGCTAGGCCTGAGGCCACGTCTTCCTCCTACACGTAAATACGGGGACGGGGTGTGCAGACAAAAGGTATCCCCACCCGTATAAAAAGACAAAGAGGGGGAATTGGGGCCGGGTGGCTAGGGAGAGGAGCGTGGAACAAAAGATAAAAGGTCGCAGTTAAAGGCCAGTCGACGGCAAGGAGGAGGAAGGCAGAAGGAACTCGGGCGAAACAAAACGAATCCGTGTATCATCCAGTGCTGGCGAAGGGGCAATGGAGGGAGGGGGGTAAAGGGCGGAGGAGGGGGTTGCGAGGTTGGTTTGGCCGGGAGACAGAGAGAGAAAGAAGAGGGGATTGCGGTATCGAAAAGAAAATCCAGATCGAAAACTCCTAAGGCTGACAAGTTAAGGCTCGCAGCAGGACATCCGTTCGCAGGAAGATCTTCGAGAGATTACGCTCAGAGTGACGGGGGGTAAGGCCGGGGAAGGGAGAATCCATCGATTCCCGCAAAAGCAAAGAGAGGTGAAGAAGAAGGGGGATGAGGAGATGCGAAAAGGAAGACACCAGAGAGGGCCTCTTCGATTCGGGGGAGGGGGGTGCGGTGTCGACCGGTGTATTTGATCTGAAAGGGGGTGTTCCCGGGGCAGAAGGGGAGTTGGAAGACAAAGACTGAGGGTTTGGGGGCTTCAACATTTCACCGGGAAGATGGGTGGTCATGTGTGTTCGAGTAACGGGGAGGGGGGAGGGGAATCGGCGTGTCGAGCTTTCGTCGGAAACACGAGAATTCGATGGGTGGGAGGCGCAGAAGGAAAAGAGGGGTCGGGGAGCCTCGTGAGTGGTGGTGAACACTCGAAGGGAGGAGAAGTCACAGTGCTGCCCGGGGGGGGGGGGGGAGGACAAACGTAATAAAAGATGGAGGGCGCAAACGTCGAGCAGCCAGTTCGGTTAGTGGGGAGCGACGCTTTCAAATGATTTCCCATTCTTGATAACGTAGAGATCGCCAGCATACGAACCACCTACTATAACTCGCAGATGTGGCAATTTAATGGAAAACTCAAGTTTGTTTGCTCTGATTTAAATGTTTTTAATCAGAGATTTAACTTGCATTAGGGTAAAAATATACTTCAAGTGCGGAGGTAAGAACACAGAGAACAACTCGTGGAATACGCCCTTCACGCAATCGTTTCCTATCCCCTTAAAGACACAAAGAAAGTTATCTAGTACCATAAATCTGTTTCCATTACATTTCCGTTTCACTAATAATTTTTCCGACGGGACTACGAACGAGGTGGAATCAAGTAAGCTTAGGATAAGGGGATATCTCAATCAGAATTTTCACAAAATTGAAATGATGGAAAGAGCTTCCTAAGCGTGCCTCAGTGTATGACATACGGGGATAAAGAATATTTAAGGAAGGGATGAATTAGATAAAAACTTTAATAAGTACTACCCCCATTCAAGAAAAACCTGATTCACCAGGTCCTCGTCCTTCATTTGATTTCAACCTGACATCCTACTCTACATTAAGTCCCTCTTCATCTCTGTGTACTTCCTTCCTCCCTTCGTTCCGTCCAATATCCCTATCCTATTTCTGCTCCTTCCTAATTTGCCTAACGTATTCCCCTCTATCACACTATGCAACATCCCACTGCCAATCTAAATGCTCTGCATCCGCCTTTCCTAACTCCTTCCCCTGTTCCATGGCCAGCATTCGTTTGTTTCCTTTTCCGTCCACTTCACCTTCTCAATCCTTCTTCATACCCATACTTCTCAAGCCTCCAATCTACGCCAATCATCCTGATTCAACGACCATTCTTCCACGCCGTACATAACTACGCTCCACGTCAAAGTTTTAACGAGCCCTTTCTTAACATCCTGACTCACCGTCCCGGTCATCCATTCCCTCGTCTTCGTGGAAGCTTCTTAGTCTAACACAATTCCTCTCCTTATGTACTAAATATCTTGATCCAAAAACCTTCCAATATATGTATGGTAAATTATTCCACCTGCCCTATATTTTCTCTCTATAGTCCTTCCACTTTTTCCTAAACCCTTCAGAAGTTCCACGGGAATGCTCTCTACTCCCACGGCCTTATTTGATTTCAATTCCCCTTAGTATCTCTTCTCCATCGGTAAATCTGGACCAAAGCTATCTTCACGGCATATTTATTCTCTATATCTAAGGTTGATGGCCTAATGCCTTTACCATATAGTGCTTCTATATATTCTTTCCATCTTTCTTGAATCTTCCTTGGTTCAATTGATAATTTTCCTGGCTAACATTTGATTTGACGTAAGTACGGATTTTACGTTCTTATTTCCTGACAATACTGTCACCATCCTGTATAGCGCACCAAATTCATCCTTCCTGTGTAACCTTTCCATCCTGCTTGTAATGCTCCTAACACCACGCTTCTTTTGCCTTCTAGGTTACCCACCTAAGTTTAATATTGATCTATTTGTATGTTCTTCCACATTAATCTCTTTTAAGATCCTTCCACTACCTCCCTTCGTCCATCTCCCTAATCAATTCGTAATTTGATTAAAATAAAAATGTACAGTTAAATAGGTTCAAGAATCGCAACACTTTTTCATGAAAATAAGGACGGAGGAGAGGTGGAAGAAATCCTCCCCAAAGCCACGGGGAACACACGCACACACCAACGCAGGCGCTTAACTTGTCCACCTCGTGGACGAGATCGGGAGCACGGCGGACGGAGTCAAGGGCCGGCCGACCCCCTCTCGCCGCCCTCTTCCCCAGATTAATCGAACGATTAATGGCATCGGTGGCGGCCGGCAGGCCCTTCCCCAAAGGAGGAGGCCCCACGAGAGAGAGAGAGGGAGAGAGAAGAAGCGGGGAGTGGAGGGGGGCACCGTGTTAATCAAGAAAGCACCTTCGGGGAGAGGAGGAATATCCGATCTCGTTATCAGGTTAAAGAGCACCGTAGATCTTTGAACTCCGGTTAGAAAATTCGCTGGGATGCAGAAAAATACGTACACCACATTTGCGTTTCGGGCACGACATAAAATCCAGGCGCTGCCATCATGAAAATCCTCCGCCTCACCTCCCCCCCTTCGAGACGCCCTCCACAAATGAGGGGAAAACTAGAGAGTCTCAGTTACCGACCAGGAAAACATTGTGAAACGATTGACGGATTGAAAATACGTACATGTACGGACCTCTGAACTTCACCTTTTGCCTTTCCGGGTCCGATCCCAAAGCACAATGGTGCCAATCCACGGACACACTGCCTACTAAACAACAAACCCGAAGGATCGGAATGGTGCCGAGGCTGATGTACCAGCTCCCCACCTAGAGGACCCAGATTCAAATCCCGGGGGTGGCAGGATTTTACAGTTGCGCCCCGGTCCCATTCCTGTTGGCGCAAATGATATTAGCTGTCCGCCGCCTCCACCTTTGATAAATAGCGACTAATACTTCAAACCTTACCGCATCAATGGCGAATCGCAGTAATTCTCATTCCGATGTGAGCATCCATTCGGGAGTTCTCCGGGAAACCGAAAAAGGGTGGAACCCTGGGAAATTGGGTTTCAAGAAACGGGGAAAGTGAAAGACGTAAAGGCTTTTTTCGGAAACACAACAACCCACCATCCAACGACGTGACTGGGAATATTCCGAACCCTTGGGACTTCGAATGTATTCCTGCAGAAGACTGTCTCGTCACTCAATGTGCGTAAGCAGTATCGATGAAACCAATGAGCGATGTTTCCAAATGAAAATTAAGAATTCTGTACTCTGAATCGCTCAAAGAATAATTTGATCGTTTATAGAAAACAAATGGCATTCGAATGATGTTTGGAGAAGGAGCAATAGTGATTTTTTCTACTACGACATCTCACGCTTAGAATTTAGCTCCAGCAGTCCTGCGGCACGGATAAACCATTACGATCATACGAGCGGTCCACGTACAAGTGACCCCGCAAAAGGCATGAGATGATCGCATCATATTACGGCGGTCTATGCTGGCGAGATACTAAGCAACGACAGAAAGAACTACATCAATTTTTTGTCCCACTAAAAAGCTCAATACGGCAAAACGGACGTTCCATTACTGCAGACGCCAAAGGAAAGATTTCCAACGAAGGTAAGGCGAGCAGAGGACGATCGGTTGGTACGGAAGTATTCGGTTTCCAAGGCTTACGAATATCTGATACGCGCGAGAGACGGAGAGCGACAGAATATGGGAAGAGAGCCGACGGTGGCGCCTCCACGAGTCATAGGAGCTTGCGCCCATCAGAGGGAAACACGGGAGCATTTTCCGTTATTGTTTATCATCAACCCTCTTCCTCTCTCGCCTCCCTTTCCTATCTCCTCGTTTTCACTCTTCGCAAAGCACACGGGGGCCTGGGGGGGCGAGTGAAGGGAATGGGGGCGCCGAGTGGCGTAGGGTGGGCGTTGGAGGGGGGATGAAAGGGAAGGAGGGACGGGCGGTATAGCTCAGTTAGCCGGAAGGATTCTAGTTGATGTTTTCCCAGATAAAATTGGGGTAGCGGCGGTGGCGGAGAGGAGCTCTTCGGAGGGTGGCTGGATGATTTCCTCCACATCTCCCCTCCTTGCCGCTTCTTTTCATTATCAGAGCCATCTAGAGTTCGTCGTGCGAACCACACCCTCCCTCTTTGACAAACACTAATTCCATCGAGTTCCCTCCACTTTCCCCTCCCACCCTCCCCATTCCCTCCGCTTCCCTCACCAACTCCCCCCTTTCCTTCGCATGCCTCTCGGTCGATGCCCTTTTGTTCCTCATCCATCCAATTTCTTACTGCCGCGGAGGTCATGGTGGGAGGGCAAAGATCTTGTAATGAGCACCAGGGGTGAGCGGAAAAATGCGGGGACGAAAGACCCCCAAAGGCTACAGCAGCAACGGCGGATTCGAAGAGTTGTGCGGTATTTGCAGCTTTGTCCAATTGCGCGAAATATTTCCAATTCCAAGCATTCTTAAATTTGCGAGACACGTGCTCCCATCGTATCAAAATATCCGATCTGATTTAGGTTACCTCCTTCGTCACTTTCTAAGTTATCTTTCTGGACTCTAGTACTTTCATTGCATTGCACCTTCACACGTGATCAAGAAAGGGTTAACTTCTCCAGTCGACCTTTAATGGGTTACTCCATTTATCCTTCATTTGCATGCCTATGCTAATGCAAAGTGACGGAGACCTCTTTGTGTTTATATTATGTGTGAACTGAATATTAACGTTCTCCTCTGAGAACGACTAAGGAACGTATTTTCAATACGCAACAACGCTGTAGGAAAGCAAGCTGGGATAAAGTTCGAGCTAAACCATAGGCACATACCTCTTCGAAAAGTTTTTGTACATATTGAGTTAGGCCTACGCGTAATGATTAGAGCAAATTAACGTTTCAACCGGGTAGCACTAAAATTTCTTAGTTCCTGAAAGCATAGTAATTTGCTCGAAGAATGGAACACTATCTTCTCTTCTTTTTTGGAGAGAAAGCGCCCCCTACATTTATCCTTGAGTCATCAATTCACACAATTGAGACCAAACCACACCTCTCCGAATATAGGGACTGCACCAGAGAGTACCGCGGAATATTGCACGAGAGAATCGCGTTCATCAGTCAAATGCTGTTAAAGAAACGACACTTTTAAGAAAAATTGATCGAGTTGCATGAGACAAAAACTTCTCTTTCTAATTCTTACGAAAAACCGAGCTTGTCTAATGTCCTGGGTGGGATTCCAATGATATACGAATGATTACATCTCCTTCCCAATAAATTTCATTCATCTACCTCCGTATGAAGTAAGGCCAGGGAGGGTGGGAGTGCACTTCTCCACGCCATTCGAGCACCTCAACGCTCGGAGGGAAAAGACGCGGCGGAAGGAGGAGGAGTGGGGAAGAGATAGTTCGGCGGCGAGGAAATTGATAGTACAAAAAACGAGGAGCCGTTAAAGTGTCGGGAATCGAAAACACTTTTGAGATGCGGATTGGGTGGGCGCAACAAATCAAAGGTGAAGTACGATCATCTCTCTCTCTCTCGGAGCACACGTTCGCGTAAGGGCGCCACCTGAGCGGCGTCGGAGGCCTCTCCGGATGCTTTACGACCACGGGGACCGTTCCAAGTCCTGAAGCAGCCCCGAATCGATGTTTCGGAACAGAGCCACGTAGTCGTAGTTGCCTACCCACGTGCCACGCTATGAGGGGGGGGATGAGGAGTAAAGGGGGGGGATGAGGCTCCCCGCCGCACCCCGCTGCATTTTTCAAAAGGAAGGGACTCACTCGCTTCGAATTCCCTCCCACACCTCCGAGACAGGCCGTGCAGAATAAAAGGGGGGAACGTTCTACTACACACTGCCCCGCCTCTTCCCCCCCTCTCGCCCGGCAAGCGCTCATGGTTTGCGGGTTTTTTTTTAATAAACTCCCTTACGTGAGGTCAAACTGCAGGGCACGACGGAACTCCCAAGCTCAAGGGGGCGAGGATGCCGAAGCCCGGTTCAAGCCGCGTTGCGAAGGGGAACGTACTTTTATTTGTCGGGTTCAGCGTATATGGACCCTTGTAAGCCACGTGATGCAGTGGCAGGGAAATCAATTAATGAAAAGGGACGCTCAATTTGCGCAACCGATCGAGAGACGTCCACTGACCGCGGACCCAATTCGTGGAGCCCCATTACTCTTCTTATCCTTGAAAAAAGAACTTCTTTAGGTAATGAAAAAAATTTCGCGCTCATCGCCAAATAACCCCCCGAATAATCAAGCGACCTATTTGAAACGCTAGTGTGATTTCTGCGAAAATAAATATACGGTTAATACAGCGTCGTCAAAGAATATGGTAGTTTGATTTTTGATATAAATGAGGGTAGTCTTGCAATAAATTTCATAAGATACCGAATAGATGTCTAACATACTTGTACTGAAGAGTAAAAAAAGTGAGTAAATACCAAGGGACTTTTATAAATAAAACCCACAATTAAGCGAGCAGAGTAAACTGCCGCCGGAAATCGAAATAAATAGATATTCTCTCGCATTTCTTTTCTGTAATTTTCCCCGAGAGGATGCAAAGTGATCTTATCTGCTGTCAGAACCCCGGGCAACGAACGACTAATGCAAACGTAAGGTGAAATGCATACTCCAACTGAAACCTCAAGTCTCCTAGAAATAGGAAGCACAAAGCAAGCGGGTTGGGGTCAGGGAACGCCGCGAGCGAGAGCGACCCACGCGCCTCCAGCAGGGCGCCATTCGTCTGAATAGCCGACCCTCGTCCCTACACCTCCTCCTCTCCCGCCACAGGTGGGGACGGGAGGGGGTTGCCACTCCCCCACCCCGGCCGTGGTCTTTGATGTACGAATCGAGGGAAGAAGGGGGGGGGAGGGAGAGAATTGGGTGGGGAGGAGGGACAAGCGGGGTCGAAAGGGCGGAGAAGGACTTCCATGGAATCCATTTCGAAGAAGTTCCATAATGGAGTGATTCCTCGAGTGGTCGCTCCCTCTGAAAAATCGGTTAAGTAGCGCATGGTAACGCCGTCTGAAACATTTTCACGAATACCTCCCGTATGATTCCGGTATGTTAGCATTCTAGAATCAAGTTGCTGTAAAAATTTTCAATCGGCCGGACGCTCGATCCGGCCGTGGCGAGCCAAAGACGATCAGGCGGACGTTCGATGCGCACTCAGTTGAGGTGTAGATGGAATACGTGCAACTGAGGCATGAGCTGAACACTTGAATCAAGACGGATAAAGATGGGAGAAGCAGGCGGAAGGACCATGGGATATAGGCAAGTTTTTGATCATTCTCGATCGTGCCAGTAAGAGGTCAATAATATTCGATGCCTTGACCCACAAGGTTCTCTTTCCCGTGGAAAAAGTATTCTCGTGTCAAACAAGGAAGAGTTGAGAAAATAAAACCTACTAGAGTCGCCAGAAGTCTTTCCCTGGTTAGGCCTAATTTAGAATACATGTATGCTGATAGTATTTGGGATCATCACGAAAAAGAGATTGATTGTCGATTTGGATCGCGGGCAGCGCAGAGGAGTTAGTTTGGAAAAACGTTGCTATGATAAACTTAGTGGTAGTGTATCCAAAATATTGGATGCGCTAGGCTCGGAATCACTCACGGGGCGAAGGTTGAATTACAGATTAAATATCTAGCATAAATTGGGTGGCTGTCTCTTTAGCTGTGATGCTGAAAATGTACTATTGCCCCCATCGTGCTACAGTAGGTGAGATCATTTCAACAAAATTAGAGAGATTAAATGTAGAAAGGATAGATTTAGGATGTCACTTTTTCTACGAACGATAAGGGATCAGAATAACGCTGGCCGACCGCGGTAGGGGTAAAAATGTTCGGGTCAGGGTTAGTCTGGTGTGTGTTCGCCCCCTATCACGCACCCTAGCGGTAGCTTGCAGGGTACTAAATATACAAATAGTTTACGAAGTCAGTTGCGCGTCACATGCAAAAATTCAAGATTCAACCGACCTTTGGGTAGATTACTGAGCTAATTTTTTTTTATTTAAATTGTTCGTACTAATATTTTTCCTCCGAGGAATTAATATTGAAATTAGAATTATTTCCAACAAGCTATGAAGGAAGATATTGATTTCATTGAAAATTGAGTTGAAAATCTCCCCACACATTGGAAAAGACGTGGCGTTACTACGATCAAGGACGCATCACAAAACTTAATACTCAATTGAGATAAATTTGACACAAAGGTGAATATCCGTAGGACGTGCAATGACGACGATTCTACTTACAGTGGAAAAACTATTTGCTGGAAATGGAAATAAACAATGAGCTAAACGAGAATACAACTTATGATAGAGCATTACATCTGAATTTTGGCAAAGAGTTTTTATATATAGATATGCTTTCGTAGACGTAACACGGAAGTGCCGAATAGTACAATACACAGTAACACACAATATAGAAACACAAAAAAAGAAGAACACTCACACGTATTTTCTTGATATTTCGACGGAAACAATCCGTCTTCATCTGAAGATATAGAAGTAATCATATATATATATATATATATATATATATATATATATATATATATATATATATATATATTCTTATATAAATAAATATACACATTTTTATTTATTTAATGGCGGGCATCAACTCTTCGATATTATCCCATGCTACTGCGGCATGGCTGATGATAATCTCTAATGACTGAGGGAAGAAGAACATGGTGGGGCATTACTTGGAATGGGTGGGAATAAGACCCACGTTGTAGGGACCTCTAAGAAAGGGCGGATAGGAAGGAAAATTCCACGAGCTGAGAAAGAAAATAGAAGGGTTGGAAGAGAGTGAATGATGGCGAGGGAAACCCAAAAACGGCTGAAGGGAGCGTGGCGGAGGGAGAGAGAACAATTGAAAAACTTTGCATCCCGTGCGTGCGGCCATCCACGGGGGTAATTTGAACGAGGATGCTGGGAAGAGAGGATTGGAGGGGGGAGGCGGCGAGTGGTGTGGGGACCAGGATATGGGGGAGAAGAGTAATATGCAGAAGGGTTCTGGCGATGGTGAGGGAATTGGGCGAGAGGGTGAGGTTGGGCGGGGGTTACGGCAGGGAGGCAGGCGGAGTGGCCGCTGGAACAAAGGGAGAGGCGAATTAGAGGGGGGTGGGAGATGAGGGGAACGGCGGATGAAAGGAAGACACCCTTAGCGGACCAAGCTCCGATAAAGCACTTTTAGTAAACAGCTAAACAAAAGAAGAACGCAAGGCAGCTGCCGAGCTGATTAAAATTACAATCGTATTATATACGTACACGGAGAATAGCAGTTGTCATTTTAAGTACAAGGGAGAAGTGATATATGGGATTCCCATAAAAGTCGAGTCTAATCTATCTTTATTATATATATATATATATATATATATATATATATATATATATATATATATATGTGTGTGTGTGTATATATATATATACACACACATATATAATTGAACATTCATAGTATATATATACTATGAATGTTCAAGGCAACTACACCAATGTGGCCTTTTAGAAAATTTATGTCACTCACACTCACAAAAGAAAATAACTCAAATTTTACAAATAATTCGGCAGTCCCAGACGCCGACGTGGGAGGTGGTGCTGCGTTACTTTACTTCTTGTGCATCCTTATTCAATAGCTATGTGTTCAGCTACACTTAATTTTGTAACGACAATAAAACAATAATTGTAATGTTTTTACTCAAATTGGATAACGTTTCCCTTATCTTTAAATGCTATGTCCTTTATTAAAATACATAGCATTGCCCCGTTTTCCCGTTTTCGTAAACAGAAGCGTAAGGTAACGGCATGGTGGATATCACGCCTTTACCTCTATGTCGCGTCCAAACCATGAGGGGTGCCTTCGTAAAATGAACTCTTGCCGAATGATTATCACTATATTAAGTTAATTTAACAATGCAAACCGTTACGGTAGGTACTCTACACACTCCACAACCATTTACAACCTCTGAATGGCTCCATTGCATGCAAATAGTACACTACTTTAATGCTGCAACTAAGAACCATACAGTAAATAAAATTTCGTACGAACTAAAATAAGGCTTTTGAGCTACAACACATCAAAGAAAACGAAATTGAACTCGTTTCCTAAAAACACAGTTAACCTGGCGTTGAGATCTATTCTTTAATCAGATCAAAGGTTTAATTTCCGAGCGGGAGATGAGAAAATAGACGGGAGAAAACTCCGCGAGGGGCTGGCCTCCCTTGCCACTTGGCAGGGCCCCTGCGTACATACTACATCCCCCACCGCCGCCAAATTAATATTAAAGCAAGGGAGTGAGCGTCGCCGCGGATGGTGCACGGTGGTGGTGCACGGTGGTGGTGCACGGTGGTGGTGCACTGACTGGCTCAATCTGCGAACGAACGCGCTCATCAATGCATCCGAGGAAGACTTTCAAATTTTAATGACCCCAGGCTGATTCCGGAAGAGTGATTCGAGCACGGGACTCCGGATCGCGGCAAAAGGACCCATCAATCGCGCTGGGAAGGGGGCGTTCTCTTGCCGGCGGGGGGGGGGGAAGGGAGGGAGGGGGTTGGTGGAAATAGAGGATGGATGTGCTGAAGAGGGAGTCCTGCAGCGGAAGGGGGGAGGGAGGTTGCTGGAAGGGGGAGTTGCTGTGTGAGTGGGTTGAGGAGAGCAGAGGACGGCGAGGGGTATTACAGAGAGAGAGAGACAGAAGAGGGAGGTGAAAGGGTGGGGGGGGGAAGGCGAATCCATCGCTACGACCTTTACAAGGTAATACATGGATTGCGAAAACCGGGCACGCTCTGTGCAAAATGCTCCCGATTCACGGACTGTAATTGTGAAATATTCGACGAGCTAATCACGTCGACGTTTTTGGGACGGAGCGGAAAGGGTGGTGCATAAATCGACGTCCCGTTCAAATTGATGAGAGGATTTCTGTGAGCCATCCAAGCCACCCCATGAAGATGATCGAATGGAAGGAATCAATATATATATATTTGTGGGAACAAAAATGTACCAGCGCCTCCAGATCTGTTACGATGTGAATTAGGGCCGTTTCGGATGAAGTTTGGTTGAGTGCTCGCGATCGTTTTTTTTCCCTTGTCCCGAATCTTCGAAATTTCATCTTCTCTCCCGAGCGTTCTCTCTCCCTTGGTTCCGGCCTCTCGAAGAATAAGGAGGATAATAATAGCGCAAGGTGCACGTGTCGCTGCTGGAATGATTATTCAGGAGTGTGCCCGGCGTTGTGTACTCTTCGGCGAGTGGTCGAGCTCCCAACCCATCGATCGGCCTTCGAGAGCGGCCATGCATTGAATTTTGATGTCGCGACCGCTCTCCAAAAATTCCAGAATTGCAAGTGGTCGGTGGTTCTGAGGCCGGCCGCCACTTGCCTCGCATCTCACGCAGATTGGAAGAATTAGGGGTTTTGGTATTTCCCACAGGAAGCAAGGAATAAATTAAATAAAACTTATTCAAAATAGTCTAGCCATACTGTACCAACTTCGTTTTATTCAAAGGACACATCACGTGACCAAAGAGATAACACTGCCACGAAGAGAGGGAAATGTGGAAGGACGAGTAACGGAGAGGTAACTCGATGATTTTAAAATTTTTGAAACTGTTAATTCCTCTCTAAACAACAAAATTTTTTCACGGTAAACATACAGGACAACGATAAAATAAATACCCTAGATGGCTGACACATCTCTCGAATTAAATATTCATACAAATACAGGGTGACTTTTCAACTGTTGTGCGTTATTTGAAGATGCTATTCATTATCTTCACTATGCAATGATAAAAGACGAATCGAAATGGTTTCCTTTTTTCCTTTGCGAAGTTTTAAATCTTCCAAATAGAACTTCAAGATATTCCAGTGTGTTAAATTATTTTTTTAATGCTTGCTGTGTCCCAGATGAGAACTAAGTCGCCTGAATAAAAGAGCATGAGTAGTCAGTCCACTCTGGATGCAGTGAGTGATAAGCACTTGTAATATATGTTATATTTATGTAATATTGTATATAATCACATAAGTGATGCAGCACTTACACCGAGGGAGATTGTCAACTTCGGTTGACTAGCTGTCGAATCTCCATGCTTCAATTGCGGCCAATACTGTAACATTCAGCAATGCACACGGCCTCGTTATGCGCCACAAGCTGGGGGTGGCCTCAAAGCAATTTACTCGACCATCACGCCATGGTTCCCCGAAAGATCTCGTTTTTTAATCGCTGATGATTTTATTTACTTTAGAAAGGATATAGAAATTTTACTACTATATTTCTGACGATGCCACTGCAACGGTGAAACCGTGATGCTAAGACTAATTCTTTTACGTCGCGTAGATGAACAGTACCGAGTTAAAATTTGTTGTCTCAGGCGTAACTTTGTGGAATTTGCATAACATATTGAAATGTAATGAAATAATTGACTTAGTAATTCCACACACTTTTTAAAAGTGTGTGGAATTACTAAGTCAATTATTTCATTACATTTCAATATAGTACCGAGTTAGTCTACATATACAGCCGGGATGACAAGCGGCCCAAGCCATCGCAGATAGTCGCTCCGGGCTGTTTTCGCTCGCTTTCGAGTTTGGGACCCGCCGCATTAGACACCGTGCAGGTATGAGGCGCACTTACGCTCGCAATGCTCTCGAAGGAGCACAATCAATGGAGAATGATGGAAAGTGGAACTCGAATGGAAAGGAGAGATAACATAAAGAGTCCTCGGGCGACAATTACACGGCTGTTCCTTGCCCAAAGACGAATCAAAAGGGACAAAAAGAGAAATTCACACTCGGTATCTCTTCTAGAGATACCGAACATTTCAAACCAATACTAAGTTTAAAACGTTGATTGCTGTCGTTGTTCAAGAGATGCTACAAAGTTTATAATAGACGGTGTGGACTGAATTTTTTTCCAGGAATTTTTGAGAGCTTGTCCTGGTTAATACCTTAAAGGTCGCATTTGTATCTCTAAATTTACGTCATACTCGACGAAACGCCAAGAGGACGTATCGCAAGAGTAGTTGGGAAACAAGCCTTTGTTATGTTATTGCAGACATGCACGCTTTCTCTCTCACACATACATACACCCTTATACATAAGCCGCTGTATTAAAAGAATAGAGACAAAATAGTGATAGCTAACATAGGAGAGGGGTTGGTGGGCTGCCAGGGGGAGGAGGGAGGCATGGATGGCGGCAGGGTGATTCGAGAGGGCTGGGAAAATCGATGGCGGTGATGATGATGATGATCCCGAGGATGGTGTCCATAGGTGGGTGGAGGGGGTGGAAGGGAAAGGAGTTGAGAGGGGAGGGACGGAAGTGAATGGCGTCTCGTGCTCCTGGAATTGCTCTGGTCTTGTGCTCTCGTAATTACTCGTGAAAGGCGACAAAAATAATCGAGCAATGAGTATTCACTTAGGAAAAACGGCATTTTTAAAAAATAATGCAAAGGTGCTCCATTCAAGAATTTATATTACATGACGTGTACCCTGAACGAAAAAGTTGTATCCATGCTAAAATTTCAAAATTTCTCATAGTAAAACCACTATCGTAAAATGGACGAAATGCAGCAGCACAACAACACTCCACAGTGTTAGAAGAGATAAAATGAATAGATAACTACGCATTTATGAAACAATACACATGTAAATTTAAGCAGGAGATACATAAACGCAAGGGAGAAATTTAAGGATAAATAAGAAGACAAAGTCCACACACAATTTTCAATGATGTAGAGTGCTTTTGCTGAAACACAAAAGTGCCTAGGCTGGATTTGCATGAGCAGACAAGCCAATTCGTATCGTGGTGTCAACACAAATAACGTCCCCTCAAAACCCAGAAGCAATGGATGGAATAAGTAAGTTTAATTAAAAATAATATAACTGGGTATAATTCAAAAACATCAATTATAAGAACCGATATCTAATATGGATTACATTTGCCCACTGATTTGAGCAACCCCGTAAAACACCTCGAAGACCAAAGAAACGAATTTTGAAATTAAGTAAGGTTTAAAAATCCAGGTAAAGTGCAAGTTAACTAAAATCGAAATCCAAGTTAAGCATTCCGTAGCACCTGATACCATTTACAAACGCCTATCTATTAAAAGTACGAATATAAGTTAAGGAAACCGGCTATGGAACATTTTGTCCCCCACGGAAAGATAGGGTGGGAGGTGAAGAGGAAAATCCATGCGAATGTTGACCGAGAGAAAACGAGATAAATCACTTTTTTACGAAGGCGCCACACAAAAAACAATAGAGGCACTAGCCTCCCTCGAGACGTACCGTTAATCAATTATCACACTAAATAATGATTAATTTATAAAGAGCACAAACGAGTGATGTATCTAGGTAATATTCAGCGTTAAAATTAGCGCGGCAATAGAAGCGGTGAATGGGGAGAAGAGAGTGGGAATGATGGAGGCAA
>NW_027286865.1:190000-238644 GCF_022747635.1 Hetaerina americana
TGCCAATTTTCCAAACATTACATCACATCATGTTCCCTGATCGGGAGAGGAGAATGACCGAAGGTGACGAGGAATCAAAAACATTAAAACTCAGTTTCAATCGATAAGAAAAATCACTTGCTTCTCACCAAGATGGTTTTAAAATGAGGGCCTAAGTTTTAGAAAACGTTCAACGACGATTAATTGAATAAATAACGTCCAAAATGATACGATGCAGCAAGATGTGTCCCAAAGATGCAACATCGTGTCCTTGCGAACACACCACACTAAAGGTTCGAAGCCAATACAACGAATTTAGCAGTCCAATGAAATCATTATAACGAATACACCTGCAATTACAAAATGAATAAAAACGGATAAATGTATATTCACGCATTACATCAATCGCTCGGAGCTTAAAATGAAGAGACGCATATGGGAGGCAATTTCTAAAATCCTTGTAAATATATCGCATGAGGTCGGACTCGCAACTTCCTCCAAGTGCTTTGCAAACGATTTGAAGTATGGGAAACCTTTTGAAAAGGGTTACAGCTAATGTCTACTTGGTTAATTTATCATTGCGTCAATTATAAGTTATAATTGATAGCATTCATGCATTTCAACGTGAATTCTTAACTTAATTTTCCAGCTCGGCGTAGCAGTTTCAAGACTCCTTAGAAGGAACAAATAGGATTACTTCAATTCACGAACATGGCTATATCAATTAGTAACGAGGGTGATCCCAGAAGTACCCGACCCAAGAAAGAAAACGCAAATATTTTGGAAATGTATTTATTTTTCAACATAATCTCCTTTCAGCTCTATACACTTTTCCTAGCGATTTTCAATAACTTCGATACCCTTTTTATAATAAGAAATGTCTTCCACCTCAAAGTAGCAATTTACTACCGACATCACTTCTTCACGGTCGGTAAATCTTTGAATACCGAGCCATTTTTTCAAGTTTGCGAACAGAAAATAATGCGAGGGGGCTAAATCTGGCGAATAGGGTGCATGAGGTAGCAATTCAAACTTTAATCCATGAACTTTGGCCGTCGCAATCATGGATTTCTGAGCTGGTACATTGTCTTGATGAAACAACAATTTCTGCTTAGCCAAATGCGGCCGCTTTTGCTTGATTTCTTCACTCAAACGTTGCAATAAAGTACGCATAATACTCGCCGTTGATAGTTTTTCCTTTTCCAAATAGTCAATGAAAATTATCCCACGAGCATCCCAAAAAACCGACGCCCAGAATTTGCCTGCAGATGAAACGGTCTTCGCCTTCTTTGGAGGCGGTTCTCCCTTTTGAATCCATTGTTTTGATTGGTCTTTTGTCTCGGATGTGAAGTAATGGACCCATGTTTCTTCCATGGTTATGAAACAGCGCAAAAATTCTGCTTTGTTGCTGTGGAAATTGGCTAAACACTCAATTGAAACATCTTCAAGACACTGGTTTTGCTCGAGTGTGAGCACACCCATCTTGACAACCCCTCCTAATGTCCAAATTTTCAGTAAACATGCGATGTACCGCAAAATATTGTACCACAAAACGATGACCAACTTTTTCCATTTTCAAAAATTCACTGAAAACGTTCACTATTGATGGCTTCCAAACAAATACTAAACAACGGACCGTCTTCAAACTTGAACCATATGCTTTATAGATTGCGTGCTTTCTAATGCAATAATATTTTTCGAAAAACCGCCACCTCTAGGCCAGGCCGGGTACTTATGGGAACACCCTCGTAAGCATTCAATAATTGTAAATACTGATTTTAACATTTGCACGGTATTCCGGTTTCCTTAAATCTCGATAGGTTTGTGGTGGTGTTGTTTTTATAAGCCGTGGGGTAAGGTGATTACGTTAGAATTACGTATCGCTTATCATCATGTCAGAGGCCGTCACTCAAAAAGGTTAAAAAAGCTCCTTTGCGACGATTCAGAAAGTCTTTATTGCTGGCTTGGACCATGAGTGAAGTGCTAGGACCGCATAAAATCAGCGAATAAATAATTCTTGACTCTGACCACCATTTCACTGCTTTTCACACCGACGGAAAGTGACGTGAATTGGAAATTCTCACTAACGTAAAGAATAACGACACAATACGTAGTGTCTCGCCTAAACAATAATCGCTCACACCTGCATGTCGGATCGATAGGTCTTACGTTCCGTTCAACTAAAATCTTGCGGATTTTAGCATTTTTTTAGCACTTCCGCAGCGTGACGCGGCAAGCCCAGCTTGGGCACGCACAGGGGGCCCCGGTTCGCGGAAGGGGAAAGATGAGGGGATGGGAGGGAGGAGAGGATGACGTTCACTTCCCCCGGGCGATAGAGTGAGAATCGAACCGCCGGGAACGACAGCTCTCCGGGCGCCGCGCACACTCGCGGCACGCGGCACCCGGAGCCGGCCCTGCCCGTTCTCCCGGAGCGAATGGATGGAGTGCGTCCCGGGTGGAATATTTTTTATTAACGTGGTTTTCTAAAGCTGAGCATGTGGCATGAGGAGCAAAAACGAATCAGAAATTTCGAGGGACGATATCGCATATGTACATTAATACATGCATCGGCAATAATAACGGATACGGGATAGAAATACGGATGATGAGATCGAGAACGGTTAACCCATTTAAGTAATCCCCTTAGAGACGGGATATTGAGTCATCCCGGCATCGAATACTGAAAATCATTGCATTAAGTCACCGCGGAGAACCCCTCGATGCGTCACATGGTCTCCATACGTGACGCTCGGCGATTGGGTAATGGTTCAAATCAATCCGTCGGCGGAAATAAGAAACAAGCAGCTTATCTTCACTTTCCCGTGCCTCCCCTCTCCTTATCATTCGGACGCGCTGAGCGCGAGAGAAACCGCTAGTGAAATAGAGGGGATTGTGCGCATGAATAAATCAATTATGCTTTGACGTTGAAATGGTCGTTTAAAGGTAAGGCGGAAGGTATTTTGTTTCATTCGTACCTTCGTTAACATTACTTCCAAAATGGGGGTATAAATGCTCCAAACACGAAGTTATCAATTTTCACACTCGGCAAGGATAAATACGTTGTGTCTCCAGTTAAGTTCCAACAAATAATACGCCTAAACAATAACAAAACTCGCACGCGACACGGGCCTAGGGCAAACATTACCATGCCCGCTATACGGGAGATCATTTTGTACAGCAATGCTTAGATGAAGCTGCCGATTAATAGTAGAAAGAGTATTTCCACCGTTCGAATCGGTTCAACTTCAAACGTGCATCATATGAACCGTAATCAATGCTTGAATACATTTCTTGGCGCATAACGAGGTCAGTCGAGAGGAAATTGAGAACGATCTGCACACTCATATCGGTCGCAATGGGCCAGTTCAATCCACAAATGGAATCAGCCGGACGGCCCGGGAAGGGAGGAGGGACTTAATAATGAATGGTCAATTTATGGGATCGGCAGAGATCGGCCCAATATAATTCAATTCGACTGCTTCGCCACTCGATTCGATTTATACTCTTTGTCCCCGCCAAATAAAACTCGGCGAATAAGCGATTTATCGCGGATAATCACCTTGCTTTTCCTAAGAGGGGAACGAGCACGGAGAGAGAGGCTTGGCGAAGACAGCTTTGCGCCCCGCGTAGACTGCGACGAATGATTCACGGCGGCCTCATATTGAAGAACGGACGTATTTATGCAAGTCTAATAATTCCGTGGCGCAGAAATCGGTGAGCCACTCTGCATAGACCCTAGTTTCAATCACCTAGAATAAATTTTACACCACCTGCGCCACAATTCAACTCTAGGGGAAAGGGAAATGAACTATTTTTTTAAACCATCTTTAATTCGGGAGTCTCCATGCTCTATTTCTAGGAATGTCTTCTCTGAACCTTACGATTTTCACACACGTATAAATGCTGGGGCGATGAACCAAATGCCGCTGCTTTCTATTGCAGACGGCATTCCCAGCGAATGAGACAGAACGGGTCGGGGGACGGATGGAGGCGATCTGGGGGGGGAGGAGGAGGGCGGGGGCGGATAGCGCGGAGAGGCGGCGGGAGAGTTAGCGGACGCTGCGAAACAAACGGCGAGTAATCATCTCGATGACTACACAATTTAGACAAACCCGGGTTGGTGATGAAGGAGATGTCAGTGCGAATCAAGAATGGGAAACCACTGTCACATTTCTAGAAGCTCGACATGAAATCGAAGAACATCTCGAAGTTTTCGCGAGGTTATCTCTCACATATTTGTACTCTATCCCTCATTTCATTGAGCCTGGTTACGATTTGGGTGGGCAGTGTTCTTCTCCTCGGATTCTGGATTTAGAGCCCACCACGCACTGTACTCATGCCGCCTGGGTCGGAAATATGACCCGCTATCCTAAAATTGGGGAATCTAAAATAGGAAAATAGAGAGGCGGTAGTGCGGAGAAACATCCGTAAATACATGATCCTAACAACAACTTACGACAACTAACGTGATCGCTAGTTTTTACCCGTTTTCTCGAGTGAAAACCAACGAGTTTAAAGAGAACAGAAGGTTGGTTTGCTTCGAAACGACCATCTTCAAGATCAACGTCAAGAGTCGAGTTAGCAGTCCCATGGTGATTATAGGAGTCACCGTTGAGCAAAAATCTGTGCTTTTTTCAGTAATCATTCATGCATGTATGACTCTTAAATCCTGCTATAGCGAAGCGATTACTGCGAACGGCAGCAACTTCTTAAACACCTGATGAGTTATAGAAGTACATTCATTACTATTTCCTCGACGCTTTGAAAAAAACACGCAAAAAATCGCACGCGTAATGCAATGAAAAATTTACCGATGGTGAAATAGGATTCCCCAATCACCACCGTTGCACGTACCGTTGCAAAACGGCATCAAGGGGCGAAAGTGAAAAAGAACGCGAACATTCTCAAATGGGAGGAAAGAAAAGCGGTCAATAAGATGCGGTCAGGAAGAGAGATTAATAAATAGGAACTAAAATCGTGGTGTACCGACAAGCGAGTCGGGAGAAGGAGAGGAGAGAAGGGATTTCCTTAAATAAATGAAGGGCGCACGCAAAGGGCGGAGGGACCACTGCGTGGGTGAGGACGACACGGCGTCGGCAAGTGACCTTGAACCGGAGAGCAATCCTTCGATCGGTCGAGTGACCGTCGTGGCCGCGGAGCAAGGAGAGGGGGTAGTGATGGTGGGAGCTCCACGGGAAGAGAATCGGCAATAGTTTCTCCCCGCCCCTTCGTAGTATGATCGTCTTCATTTACGAGAAGTGAAAAGAGAGGGAAACCCCACCTCCCGCACAGACGAGCGTACTCCTAGGCCACGTGAAGTCGCCTCGAAAAATAATGCAAAGAGAGACGAAGAGGAAGCGGGTGTTGAGGAGTTGAGAGGAGGTGATTGTGGGGGGGGAGGAGAAAGGGAGGGAGGAGAGAGAGGCCGTGAGTTAAAGGATATTGATTGATTAATAGCTTTTAATGGCCCTTCTGAGGCGGTTGATTCCACTACGGCACCTAAACCGGAGCAATCAAGTGGATGAAGTTTTTGGGAGTTGGTGAGTGATGGCGGGAGGGAGGGCGGTCCCCGCGCGTGAGAGGCGGGGGGGAGGAGGGGGCAGAGAGAGCGCGAGCGGGGGGGGGGGGAAATGGGAGTGGGAAAGGCAAAAGAAAAAGGCGGAGTGATACTCCGTCCGGGCTCACTCTACTCGCCGAGGCGAGTTAAGTGTTTGCTAATTAAAATAGACACGACTGGGGCGATAAGACGTATAATTCCGGCATCGACGTCAATTCTGGGGATATTTATGGCACCACTGCTGAAGCGAGATCCCGTAAGAGCAAACTATTTTATTTCCTTAGGGTGGGCGAACAAAATCCAGCAAGAACTGCAAGAAAAATGATCATATCGAGTCAGGGTCGACAGTCGATGTTTTAGGGAGCTCAAAGGTACTACAAAAACAACATAACGAGCTACTGTCACACGGTCAAATGGACAAATAAATGCAAGAAGTTTATGAGCACATATTACTTTTAGGGAGCGTATGTACCTTGTACAATAAACAAATAACACCGTTTTAGCAGCTATTTTCAAATAAATCGAAGAAAGTCCGCGAGTATTATTCACAACGATTGTAAAACTATTTTACTTAGGCACCCTGCTGTGGGCGATAGCTAAGTGATGAAATACGTTCGTGAAATGAAAATGGAAAAGAAATTTAAAATATGTCAAAGTTCATATGAAAATGTAAGAAATAAATAATACCACCACTGTCTGTTTTTCCATTTAAAAAACATTTTGCTCCATTCAACTAAGTCCAGAAAGTGTCACTGGCAAGTAACGAAGTTGACCTAAGTCACATTATAAAAATGATCTTCGAAGTATTAACGGAAATTCCCAAACAGAGGATATTTAGGAGACTTCGACATCAGCAAAAAGAAAATGCATCGAGGTCACGTGAAGGGCCTTATTTAGGCATCCATCTAAGCCTCGTGACGAAGAGCAAAGAGAAACAAAATGGGCCCTCGTCGCGGACAAGCGCCGATTAACTGCGATAGTGTTTAACGTCGCCTTTCCTATCAGAAAGGGAAGAAAGAAAAGCAAGAGGAATGAAAGAGGAGAGTGGGGAACCAAGTTGAGGTTTTCCTACTCTCTATTTTAGGATCGCAGCTAAAATGAAAGCAAACACACGACAGAATATAGTCAAACACGAAATACAACAGATATTCATCGAAGAGAAAGCACAATGACTTTACAGCTCGTTTCCGTTCAGGAAAATGGCGACCGAAAAGGAGTTCGCCGATGTCTGCACTAATTAGTATGCATGTAAAGAGCTTGAAATCATTTGTCAATAATTTGCATTCATGTGAATTCACTGGAACATATCAATAGGAAGGTATCGTCACTTTATACTACATCTAAAGCTCTAGTCTAAATACTGGATTCTACATGTAACAATGAAAACTAAATCAAAAAGAATATTTCACTGCGATGATAATCTTATCCAACAAAAATTGCAAGAAAATATAATTCTACAAAATTGCTTGCGTAAGCATTATCAAATGGATGGATCCCATTCGTTCTTTGGCATCGAGGAACAGATGGACGGAACTGGAAGATGTTGACACTTACGATGGGGTAAATTCCGTTGATCAATTTTCGTATCGATAGGCAACTTCTTCAGACTAAATCCTACGGTGAGGCACTGGGGAATGCAATCTAATTGTTTGGCCATTCAAAGCTGTTTAATTACGCATTGAATCCTTGCATGTCTCGCTTCATGGCTCACACACGAATCGTATTTGTGAACCACCGATTTGGGCGTGAGCTTTCGGTATACGAACACAAAAGAACAATTCATCTCGATTCCAATCCCTCACAAGGGGAGCATTGTATGAAATGCTGGCGAATATTTGCCGAAGGCATAATTATTTTCATTGGTTTACTCATCAGATGAATTCTGGGAAAAAATATTCAAACTCCGTCAAAAGAGTACAATTTTCCCCGTATGTGTACCATGGGCATGCAAAGTTGTTCCGCGAACAATTTGAAATCAAAGTAGTCAGATGATGTTTATGGAATGCGATACAATGCCTCCTCCTCAATTAAAAAAACAATCATGGAATCGGGCAGAGAATCGCCCTGATCAAGAAACAGCAAAAAAAAAACTGTCTGAGGGTCCTAAAATTTACGCCAACGCTTTTTCCTGGGAATGTGGGCGAGCACTAAGGTCAACAAAATGGATATTATTTTCTGCACCAGTCGTGCGCTTTCACGTAGTAAACCCACCGCAAGTGGGAGGGATGCTAAGTGCGCCGTAATTCGGGGTACAGGGCGCACGAGGAAGCGGCCGAGGGGACAGGGGGGATAAGAGGAGGAGGCAGGGAGAGGAGAGGGAGGAGTGAGAGAGAGAGAGGAGGCGGAAAACGCCTTGGCCCCCCGCACACACACGCCCCCGACACGTCTCTCGTCCAATGTCCTCTCTCTCCCTCTCCACAACCCGAAGTTTCATGGGGGGCTTTGTCCATCTGTGTGGGCGAGTGCGTGTGACAAAGTAGACGGCGACCAACAAAAAGCTTTCCGGGGATGAGGGGTGAATGGTTGGGGGGGATGGGGAGGGCAGCAGGGGCGGAAGTGGAAGATACTTAGGTAGTGTGGTGTATTAAAAGGGCGGGGTCACCTTGGGAGAATTTCAAGGGGGAGGGAGTGGGCGGCCTTGGGCTCAGTCGGCGCGGCGACCGGCAGATGAGAGATGGGGCCCGGTGGCGTGGCGTGGGCCCCGCAACGGTGGGGCAGAGATATCTATGAAATTCGAGGAAGGAGCGATGCAGGCGGAGACGTTTCCCGGGCAAAAATTAACCTTTCGACGGCCTCATAACCGTGGTACATTGCGGGTTGCACGTGTTCCATGTCAAGTGCTGAAGCTGGGCAGTTATTTTGCGGATATGCAATCGTTTTCCGAACATAGAAACGGAGATACTATATTTGTCCACATGGGAAGGAAAATCATAAGACGAACGTACATTATTGGAAGAAAGTAAGAAATGAAACTGGCCTGCTCTGCCTAACGCATGTGTGCTCATAAAAGCACACAAAACAATTCAAAATTCAGTCCTCAAATAAAATGAAAAATTCATAGAATTCACTCATTAATGTATGGATAAATTATAAACAAGCAAAATCAGTATCAAATGATTGTCAGCATCAAATGATTTTCAGTATGAAAGAATTGACATTACGCATGAGAAAAAGGTTTTAGATAATGAATTACATGATTAGCAGACAAGATGTGAAACAATAAGAAAACAATGAGTGGAAAAACAGGGAATGAGAAACAATATTCTATAATGTTACGGCAGTTTCGACTCTCCTGCATCGTTCTTAAATGCTGGATACAGACAAGAAAGGAAGAAAGCGAGGTTCAAGATCGGCATTGTAATCTCTTAGATCAATCAAGGCCCCGAGGGAGGCTCTTCAATACAAACCTAGCGCTAAAATGACGAGTGGAAAAGACTGAGATAGCATGGGATTCTCAAAACATTGAATGCTGGAACAAGCTGAGAGCCTGTTAATCCATGGGAGAAGATAATGCTTATTGGTGATAAGTGCACGTACGGAGGAGTGCACGCGGAGGCAGAGAATTTCCACGTGATGTACGACTGTAATAAACCAGAATGGTATTACTGCACGATAAACTGATTTCAATGAGTATAACAAAAAATTGTGCTCGCCCATTATCATATTTTTACCTCAATACGACCATGTCGTAGGAAGAAAAATGACGATGAAAATGACATACCCAGTCAAGAGTGTACTAACACGTCAAAGTACTTAGCAGTATGTTTCTGCTCATTTTAACATTCGGCAACTTAACTTGCTTCAAATATTTGTTCATCACGATAGAATAATAGTAATTTTAGTTGAACGGCTCCCTGGGTCATATGTGATTAGTATTTAACAGCAAGCTGGATTGTTTAACAGAAAGAGATAATAATTCCTCAGACCCCACCGTTCGTCTTTTTGTGGAGGACTAATACAAACAGTCAATCATTTTTCTGGCAATCAGAATCCAGACTCATCCTGATGCATCCATCAAGAATCAAAAGAATTTCAGTGTTTTCGTCGACACCGGACGGACACCGTACCCCGGGCCAGTCTCTTGACGGAGGCCCGCAGGGGTGGGGATGGGAATGGGAGGGGGAGGCTTTCCTCCTTCGCATCATGCTTCTTTACCCCAAACTCTCCGGCGAAGTTTGCAAATATGTGCCGACTCGGCGGTGCGAGTAGCGAGACTAGCCAGGGAAAACGCGGGGCGACGGGGCGGAAGTTGATGCGGGGACGAAGACGTTAAGTCGGGAAGTTCTTCATCCCGCTTGAACTAAACAAAGCCCGAGAAAATAACCGGAATACACATATGGTAAGCAGTGAAATCGCTGTTTCGAATAAAGTTTCGAGCCTAATGTTTCTAGTTGACATGGTAGCGCACACTCACTGATCTAATAAAGAGAGATATTTTTCAGACATGCAATAAAAACGCACGAGACTTGGGTGCGTGGCTCAATGGGCGAAGAAGGTCTAGGCAGAGATGATACTTTCATCCGAAATATTACCGATTGATCATTTCCCCAAGATACGCCGACGAGAATACTCTCCATAAGCAGGATATGATGCGCCGTACATTCCTAAAGAGTCTACCTTGCACTATTGTAATTTAATCGTTCAACAAATGGGAACCCTTAACATTACATGCGACCCCTAATGAAATCTCCTTCTTGGTAGAAGGGCATCCAACTATAAGAGAGTGGTATGGAAAGTTATGGGCGACGGCAGAAACTAGAAGAAGGAAGAGCAAGTCATCACCCGGAAGGCGATTTCGAAGGGTAGAGGTTCTTGTAGAACAAGTTCACTCGAGTGAGTCCTTCGCACATTCCGAAGGAAGGACTTTCCACATGTCTCCTAAGATCACATGGAGAAGAAGTCTCAATTACAATACACACCTATGGTTTGGTGAGCATTCATATTTGATCCCGGTACACTCCAAAGAAGCATAACAAAGATCAAATCTAGGTTACAACACCGCCAGCTAATGTTCGAGGGCGATTCGAAAAGTAGGGTCTCCTATCTTCTCCATGAAAAATCAAATTTATTCTCAACTTTGCGTACATCGTTGAAGAGGTTGAGCATTTAGCTATTTTCCTACAGGGTCGCCTTGACGATCAATCACACTTTGCATCCTCGTAATACCAATGGCAAGATCTGATCGCGAAAGCCCGATTCATGAAGACACTTTTACTTAACACTCTTCTATTTTTATGCAAAAATAGAAGAGAGTTAATTACTATCTCCTTACGAACCCAAAGTCACTCACTTGAGAAAAAAGAAAAATTAAATCTATGGTTTACATCATTATGTCCGCGGAAGGGTGGAAATAGTCTAATTACGTACCAGCTAGTAACTGAAAATAAGACCTTCATGGAGAACTGATTTCCGTGGAGCTCACAGCCAAGAATTAAAATCTTTCGTCGGTGTTAATTCAGACACGAACGGAAGAAAGAATTTTTCTCACGCGGAAAGAAAATCAATAAGAGGTACTAAGAATCCAAATTGGAAAGGCTGGATGGAGAGAAAAAAATACGCTGGGAGATATACGCGAGCCTGTTTGTCTTAGTAAAACAAATTCGAGAAGTAAGAAACATGTGAACTAACAAAGAAACTGCAAATTATATTTTCTCGGTTGAAGTGGAAAACGCGAGAGTGGTTTAATGCATGGATATATATATATATATGTATCACTAGTAAGAGGGTGAAATGTTTTCAGTCAGCCACCCACTCGCTTATATCACCCTCTGGGATGACGATGAAATATGCTCTATCGCTGAAAAGCCGTAAAAATGAGGATCAAAATAAAGTCGGCCCGAAAGTGAGATTGGGAAGGGAGGAGTCCGGGTGTTATAGATGGGAGTTGAGGTTTTGGAGAGTGAATACAACGTTATTCCAGGGGGAAGAGAGAGATTAATCCGATTGGAAAGGGCGAGAAATCACGGGATAAACATCCATCGACGGATAGCAACTCAAGTTTATGAGCCGATTATTGAAAGAACTTGAAATACGTACTAGCTACACCGGCAGGAACCTCGCCATCCCAAAGTCGATTACCAAAGATCAAATGGGTCGAGTTAATTACAGTTACTGCAAAACGCAATGCCTCGATACTTCATTCGCGAAACAATACGTACAAGAACAAGCTGGAATAAGCACTTCTTTACACTTGATGCAAAGCTTTTTAAGCCGTCAGAGTGGCTTAACAACCTGGGGGGGGGGGGGGGGGCAAACGGCGGAAGAGACAGAAAACAAAGAAAATAAAACTAATAATGTTAATGAGAAGAGATTTACTGACAATAGGAAATTCAAAAGTTAACTGATAAAGAAATGCAATCATTATATCTTAACACATCAATCCGTGGTGGCTAGAGCAGCGAGTATATGAGCAGCGGCAAATATAGGCGTAGGCCAGAATGCACAGGGTATTAGAAATCTGGGTTTGCGAGAAAAAGAACTAGAAGGCAACAATGAAATAATATATCTACAACAGGTTTGCACACACAAAGCAACTTCAGATGGGAAAAAGGAAAACATATTCAATTGTTCTGCGAGGTCGTTCCCAGAGATGAGCTTCGTAGACCTAAGCCTCCTTAGCCAGGTGCAATAAATCAGCCGGAGATATGTCAAGCCTGATCAAAGGTGATCAGGCAACAGCTATTCGAGATGATAATTACATTCATGTATGCAGAAATGCTAACGGGGTTTTCTGTTTCCGTGTGATTAAAATTACAGGTAATTTGAACAGAAAACCTCTTGAATCAACCAGGGTTATTTTATTAATATATTTTTTCATGAAAACAGCTAAGAAGGAGCTTGAGATAATATTTCCAAAAGCACAGGAAACCTTTCCCTCAATCGTGAATACGTTAAAATCTAATGTAATACAGAATCGTTCTGGTGTGCACTAGTCAAAGCTACATTACAATTTTTAGTAGTTTGCGCATGTAGGAACATGTAACGATAATAATCCAGTTCAAACACCCTTCAATGCGTAATCATCAGGGTACTTGTACATGCGGGTTAGAAATTATTAAATAAAAAATACCTTTGATTTTTAAGGACAGGAAATTTGTTGGGGTATATCAAGAAAAGCTTAAAATGAGGCAGAGTCAGTAACGAGAAAAAATAAGTAAAAACTAAAATCTTGAGGAATGAGAAGTGGGGCTTCCAAGAATGTCTTGGCGCTATCTTAAGTGATAGAAGAACTGTACTACGAGTGGAGTTTTGCAAAATAGTGAAAAATGCCACACCGGGACTGCAACATCTTTAAGCCCTCGCGACTCCATCAAGGTAGTCGACCCCAACGACTGCATCAACTCCTAAGGGAGAACATAAGCAACGGAAATGAATTGCATTCGTCAAGTTAAGAGCTTTCGGACATTTCTTGTAAGATGAAAGACATGCGTATCTCATGCACCCGTGGACAGTATCCCACGTTCGCTTTCATTATAATGACGAGTACACAAAATACCAAACAGTCATCGAAGAGGGTGATCGGATTCTCGACCGAGGAGCAACACGCGAGGGAATACGCACATATAAGACTTTCCTAACCCAAAATGGCGAATAACCACCGACCAGATAGCCACATACAGAATGAGGATGCCATTTCTCTCAACCATCCCAATTCTCACAAACACATAAAGACCCCACCCGGCATCAAGTATCTACAGAAATATTTAACACAATCCAGCTATTATCAAGAGAAAAGTTAAGAGAAATTACGACGAAAATCTTTTCTTAAAATTTGAAAATGAATTGAATACATTACAACTGCACATTTAGTGAATTCTCTATGAAAGCAAAATAGATTACGGAGGCTGCATGATTCACCACTTGACCAAAGAATCAATGTTAGGAGGAAACAGACAGTGAATACCTCTACAAGAACAGCACCGAGTGTCCGTTATGATTGCACTTTTTTCATGAAACAAGAGATAAAGTTTCCCATCCTTCAATTCATTACATTGTCTCATTTTAAAATGTATATAAATTCGCATGGAACAAACCTCCATGATATTCAAATAAAGCGAGGGTTCGGTTGGGAGAGTGGACGAAGCCGATGGCTTTAATCCCTTCCTCCCATCTCCCTCCCTGACGTGACACTGCCCCCCATCCGGGTGGGCGCGGGGGCGGACTGGAGGAGGCGGTTGGCCAGGAGGAGGGGGGACTAGAGCGTCCAGGCCGGGGTCGCTGATTGCGAACGGAGGCCTGGGAGGGGGGTAGGGCGGGGATATTTTCGTGGGATATGGATGTAGTTTTTGAGGAGGGAGAGGGGGGGGTTTGCGAGGGGGGTGTGACGATGCAAAACCCTTTTCTGTCCCCCCGGAGGCTGTAATGGAGATGGTACCGGGGGGAAGGGGGGGGGGGGCGACCGGCTGTGGAAGGGCTCGCACCCCTCAGAGGAGAGCCACAGTGGGCACATGCAAGCGCCCGCCGCCGCCTCCCTCCCCTTCCTTTCGCCCCTCCCGCAGAGCACACCCGACGCTCCCGCCGACGACCCGATCGCAATAAGTCCCAATCGGAGTGCACTGAAGCGAGGCCCCACCCGCAACGCCCTGCCCCCACACTCTTCCGAAGAACCCCACTTCCTAACGGGCACAAAGAATTCCCTCACATGCTGGGACGGGTTGTTGATCTTTTTTATTACTACACGATAGAAATTTCCTATCCCTACAACTGACGTACCCGTCAATACGATATTTTCATACGTAAAAACTATTTCTATGACAGCTGTTTGACTTAAGCTACCACGGTGATTGCAAACCCATGGGAATCACATCCTAGAATGCGTTCGGAAAACCCTGAAATATCGAGGGGCTGAGGAATGAACTATTCGCACAGCTGAACGTCCACGACAACGCATCGTTCCCCTAAAAGTATACAGTAAATCAATTTCTGTAAACATATAGTTGCCCAGGTCTGACACAGATATTTAAGGTAACCACTACTTCAAATAGTGAGCATAAGCAAAAATCTAGTAATTTATCATAAGTCTCATTAACCTCCAAGTTAGGTCAAATACTTTAACATATAAATGTTAGCAATGCAGTGACATTCTTCGTTAGAAACAACTAAGCAACAAGAAAAGAATATTGATTTAGAAGAAACATCAGGTGAAATCGAATTAAGCATTTTTATTCAAAATACTGGGTAAGAAACAGTCAAGCAGATGCGACCTTTTTGGATTTTAAGAGCACTTCGGTTGAAGCCTTGTAAATCAAGTTGATATGTAAGATAGAAAGATGAGTTATAAATAGAAATACAATGAATGCATTATTATAATGACTAACGACATTTTTTCTTTACAAGCGCAATGAAAGGGTTATAATAAGCATGAATTCCAGTGATGAATAAGTATTTTCCCCGTTGAGTTCCCTCTCCGAAGAGTAGAGTTCCTTCCAACTGCTTGTGATAAAAGACGAGCAAAAGAACAACGAGCACTTCCTCTTTATTTTAACTCCACGTCGAGCATTCGGTAAGCTATTTATGGGTCCATGTCAGAAAATACACATTTAAACAAAACAAACATCTCGTTTGATGACAACGGGAGGACACCGAGTCCATCATAGAGTACTTAGGTTGTGGAGCCCACTTTCCCAGACGGTATACGAGAGATACAGAGGAATTTAGTCAAGCAGATTTTACACTAAAATTGCCGCAGAATCACATAGGTATGCACGTCGCTCTGCAATGATACTCCTCAGCCAGTGCAAGTCCTTGCTAATCACACTTTCGCAACGCAATTCGCTTTTCGCTTTTCAAGGAAAAACTGCATCCGCGGCTGGAAAGCGCTCATGCATATATGTCGTTCGTTAATGGGCCTCGCTCGCGGAAAAGAGGCGAGTAAACAATAATTACGAGCTCTTGCGAAATGCGAGCCAGGCCCTCTGGCCAGCAGACGCGGAGGTTCGGAACCGGCGTCGGTCAGGCTACACTTCGCTCCGCTCTCTCCCCTCCCCCCCGCCGCTAGATCGCTAAACACGTGAACCAATTTGGGTGTTGCAGCGGGGACGCAACCAGAAAATTAATTGACCCACGCAGAAGGTAAAAGCTTTCACAAAAAACACACAACTTGCGAGGGTGTTCTGGCCATTTTTTTCCCTAAAACTTGGCATATGCACAGCCATTAAAAAAACCCAACCCGTTTTATTGAGTAACACCTACCGGGGGAGTTAATAGAAATGGCGAGAGGCTCCTACCGCAAATCGTATGACAACAGTGAATAAGTGAGGGTGATACTATTGATGGACGCACGGCGTGCCACGGCAAATTAATCGGTCGGCCTTGCATGCGCGAGACACTCACGAGTGCCGGTGCACTACTCGTACACGGGAGAGGAGTGGAAGTTCTAGAACAACCCCAACACAACAAAATCAATATTATAACGCAGCAGAATGAAGGAAAATATCGAAGGGAATAAGCATTGAAGAGAAGAGATTTTTGTCTATCTATCCACTTTTAACTATTCTCGTCACAACGGAGCATGATCACCATTAGCCTCCAATAGAGCAGCGTACCTCGCCAAAATGAGATAGAGGAGTGGACATTCTCTTCGGAATGGCCCGAAGGGAAGTTCCGATACCACGAGCGTGACGAAAATTGCAACCCAATACGACGTGCTCGAAAAAAAAGGCACCCAGAGGTTTCGTGGGGTAGCTTCAAAAACCTTTCCCGTATTTCTATGCAAACAGTCGATATCTATACACGTGATAAAACGCAGTTAAAAAAACGCGGGCCTCGAATTCCATAGGGACAATGGCGGATGAAAACCTCTAATCGGAGGGTGGAAAGATCACAGTGCCAGGTAAAATACTCAATCGCAAACAAGAAGCAAATTAAGAACTAACACCTGAACCGAGCAAATAACAGAACGGGCAAAAAAGTGACTCGTAGGTCGTACGTCCTGCGGTATAAGCAACATATGGCTGAATGAATTGGCTCTTTCGCGGTGTTACTTACGCTATCGGAGTTAACGTCCAGTTTTAAAGCGTTGATGAATCGGAAATATTTAGATACTAGGAAGGATAAACTCAAGCACCAAAAACCGACGTCACAGAAAACCTCCCGGAGGAAGGGGAAAAAAGGCAAAAGAGACGACGCGACCCCCGTCAACACGAAGAAATCTTGAAGCACTTCATCAAATTTGCGTTCGAGCACAATACTTCCCCGCCGCTCACTCGCCCCTATGCAACCCGGTACGCGTTTCGGCCCCCACCCCGCGTACCACCTTCGTCGACGGGCCCCTCGTCCGTTCGCAACCCCCTTGGGGCCTTCGCTCGAAGTGGGAAATGTCCCCGGTGGAACGAGACAGGGGAGGCGGGGGGGAAGGCGAGTGGTGGTGGGGTGAGAGTAACCCGCTATGCGATGCAGCCCATACGTACACATGCGGAACGAGTGCGGTTTCGAGAGCAGCCGATGAAGAGAAAATCGACGAGACGGCCCCTCCGTCGGTGGGCGGAGAGGAAGGGGGGGCAGGAATTGGGGGGAGGGATGGAAGAGCTGCGGGGCTTGGGAGTCGGGATTAAGTGTAGAGGGAGGGAACAGGGGGGTTGGGGTGAAGAGGAGGGTAGTGAACCTATAAACGCGGAAATGTGGAGATGGAATGGAAGGGTCGGGACTGGGCTGCTGCCTTTGGCTCCGCCGAGCGGGAAGAGAGGCGCGGGGGGTTGAGGGGCGCGTACGTGTCGGTCGGGGGGGCATGGGGGAAGGGGGGGATGCGGCGGCGGTGTCTGAAAATGTTTAGCCAGTCGTGAAATGCAAGCAAACAAGCGGCATTGGATATGGGAGGCTCTCCCTCTCCACGGGGTGTGCGCCCGTGGCGGGGGGGGGCCATATTCAAAGTCGAATCGTCTGTATACACGCTCGATTTGATCAAAATCGATACGGCGGAAGGAAAACGTACCCAGGAAAAAGAATCGATTCCAGTCGATTGATTGCACTCGTTTAGGCGAGAGCGGCCGGCAGGAGGTGAGTGATGAGGGGAGGGTGCGGTGGTTCAGGGCTGGGCGGGAGAAAAGGGGGGGGACCGAATGGACGGGGGGAGGGGTAACGGGTGCAAGAACTCGCGAGACGTCATCGTGTTAATAAAAGGATGAAGTAGGCGAAGCGACAATATTTTTCAACGGTTTATGCGAGGGCGAGCGGGAATCGTGGCCCCGGGCTGCGGATCGATGGCGTGCGCTCTCTCGTTCAACCCGGTGGGAAAAAAGGGGGGATACTTTCGCGAAAATAACTCTTCTGACGACTTCGATCAAACGTCGTATCCGGGGCGAAATCCAACGGAAGGGCATCTCGGTGGTCACCAAAGGTAACGTATAGGTCTCGCTCTCGATGAACGGTGCGGTTTCGATTCCCGGAGAGGCTGGAGTAATCAGTGCGGCACTGCGTCAGAGATGTTTGAGTTTCATACGTTCGCCAATTCCAAACATCGCCCGAGAAATCGAACATTTCACTTCAGCCCTCTGCCCTTCGTTCGGGGCGGGTCGTCCGGCAACGATTTCTCTGCAACATCAAACACAATCCTTGCTTGGGCGGACGGAATACAAGCACAAAATGACGCACTTGAACCTAGAGGTCAAAAGAGTTTCAAGAAAGAGCTATCACGACTGTCCCTACTCGTACCGGAACGAGAATAAGAAATTCCGAAACAGAAAATTCATTCCGGGGGAGCGCATCGGCTGATGCATAATTGGTTCAAACAAAGGAATCTTTTGAAAACCAATTCGCCACGAATTAAAATCGGCGTCCCTCAGAAATATAGGATCCGACTGCATGTTGGTCTAACAACTACTTTTTTGTACGAAGAGGTAGTAGAGTGCCAACAAAGCGGGTCCGTCGGCTTGAAAGGCAGTACCGATTACAATCCCGTCGCGCGAGTTTCATCGGCGACAATGCGAAGAGAAGATAGTCACCCATTGCCAACCCCAGGACCCGTCCGGGGCTTGGCAATGGGTGACTGCTGCGATTGCCACAAGGGCGGGGTCGACGAAGGAAGGAGAGAGAAAGGAAGACCGCGGAGAACACGGAATCACCACCGGTAGGACCAGAGGACCCTAAGTGATCCTATTACGAGAGAGAACTTTCCCAAGTTTCCACTTCGTCTGTCAAATGAAGCAGCCGGAAGAACAAACCACCCGAAGGAAAAACAAATAAGCTTCTATCAGTATTTTTTAATCCTTAGCATTTTCACGATCTGAACTGCGAAGGGTAGTAAATACGCACAACTTTACGAGCGATGCAGGGAAGAGTAACCTTTTTCAGATAGCAAGAAATATTCATGGTAGTAATATAGTAATAATTATTACTGAACTGCAAGGAAGCACATACCATCGGAAGCCCAAACAATTCAACCTTTGTATCCGCTATCTTAACGCATGTGCTTCCTAGAGGGTATTAATTCCCAGTACTCACGGAGAGACATGTTTCTCGAAGACAGAAGGTTCTGCGAATACTTACCTGAAAAAAATAAAACCGTGTGTTAGTACAACTCAAAAACATTATTTTCTAAACAGATAATTTTAACAACATGAACACTGAAAAAGATCTCTCCAGCCTCGCTACACTCGGCCTTCGGACACCGTTTAAAATATCCTTCTATGGTTCCACATTAAAGACACTTGAAATATGGCTCAAGTTTTCCTTCGCAAATATCCTACTTTTCCATAATCCTTTTTCCTCTTTTTTCCTTTTTCTTAATTAATGGCCATTGGTGACCCGCCCATTTATTCTTGCAACGGAAATGCAAACATTATTGAATTAGTGGAGCGCATGCAGTCAAGTGATGCCACAGAGAACGATAAACCAGAGACACTAATTCTGATCATCCGTAAGGTGGCCAAGTAACACGAAATATTAATAAGCACATAGCATACTAAAGAGTCGAGGAAAAAGACAATATTGAGTACAATCGTTAAAAAGGGTCGGGAACACCTTTAGACGCAATGGATTTGTCAAAGACATAATAGAATAGAAAACGAGGCCATGACACAAATTGTCGAATCAATTATCAGACAGAAGGCATCTCCAAACATCGTAAGAGTAAGAAGTTTTCAAAATAAAAATACTGATGGTAGAGCAAGCAGATTTGTTTTGGTGCGACCTCGGACCAGAGTGTGCCCTGCCGGAGTGCGCCAGGGTCTCCCCTTTCGCCAGGATCAGAGGGCACACGTTGGGCGGGCATGGTATGTGTTGCCACTTCGTCTTTCGAGGTCGAGAGGGAGCTGGCGTTAAGCATTTTTAACCCGCCGGCCGGGTTAGTCGGGTGGGTAACGCTCTTGCCTGCTAAACCAGCGGTCGCGGTTTTAAACCCCGCCTCGGGCATAGCAGAGGTGTCAACTTTGGTGGCTCGGCCCCTCGTACACCTAGTGATGACCAGCCAAGAGTGACTTTTCGGTATCCAGAAAAAATCTTTGTGTAAGCTTTAAGCGAAGAAAATAATGAACACTAAGCCATCATATGAGACACAATATACAGGCGTGCCATAACGACGTACACGCTATTATTGGCAAAAGAAGAATATCACCGGATTACTCTCCGCGATCATGTTCAGACGACTCATAAAAACATGTCACGAACAAATGTAATACGTGTCAAGTATTCACCAGCGATCCACAATTGAATTACATCAGAAGTATCATAGCATAGGCGCGTATGCCAGGGAAAATTACCTCGATCTCTCAAGTGAAAGACAGACGTACTACGGGCAAGTTGTTAAGTGAAACCTTTGCGTTCATAGAAATCGAATAGGTAGGCAATACCCGTCAGCCAGTAATTAAGGTCAAGTGAGAATTAAGAAGTAAGAGTGGAAAGAAGGCCCCCACTCCTTGGAAGCCAACCACTGGACATTTTTCAAAAGCTTATTTATCATTTCTGGATTTAAGACTATGACCGAGTTCAGAATTAAAATTATTAATACGTGTACAGCGCACCAAAAAATGGTGTATTTAGACGGTTTAACCTGGCACAAAAAAATATATACAGACTATAATTAACAGGTCTAAAGTGTTATGCAGCTATCTCAAATCGCAGTCTTTCTAAATTTGATTAAACCAGTTGGCCATTGCCGTAGTCGGCGTGGTGCCAACACGAAAAATGCAATAGAAGATTGATGTACTTGAAAGTGAGCAAAACGTGTTTGAAAAACTAAAATAACTTTCACATACAAGTATCATTAGCATATCAATGTTCCGGCATTAAATCGGGCTACCTTTGGAAAACGGAACAGAAGTGGCGCCCATTTCATTAAAACCTACACCACTGGGCTACGTTAGGCTATCGACGGGCCAAAAAACTGCGCAGTGCCCCTAAGCTTTGACTTAGTGAGCCGCATCATCCATAAACCACAGAAAATAGAATAACTCGTTCCACAGCTCAGTATACTTTCTATCTCTTTTTAAATTCCGTCTTAAGTACCCATTATTTTCCACCCTCTACCTTACTTTTACGGTAACCTCCCCTCTATCAACATCCCATCTCATCTCAGCATCCCCGGCACCGACCTCACCTGCCTTATTCGATTTTCTCGGGACCACCTTCTTCTTCTCTCTCTCCTCCTTCGTCATGCGTAGAATTTCTCCGCTTGTTTTCCTCTCCGTTTAGAACACTTATTCCATTCTTCTCTTCCTCTTACAATGGCCAAGTGTCCAAACCATACAAAACTACGCTCCATATTAAAATTATCGCAAGTAATTTCTTTATATCTTTACTCAAGGGGTGTGTAATCAAATCCCACCGCTTTGTGATGCTGAAAGCTTGACTTAATGCATTCTTCTTTGGATGTCTTTGCTGCAAATTTCACCTTCAAACACTCTCCATTAATATTGGTAAATGAGTTACCACTTTTAGTTTATGCCCCCAACTTTGTAGTTCATCATATCATTCTGATTTCTTGGAAACCTCATTTAACCTTTCATGCTTGCATCATTTCTCATCCAATACTAATCACAATAATTTATTCATGCGCTGATGCAAACATGATGATTATTTGCTAATCTACTTTGCAAAAGTTAAGGCGACGTTTTAATAAAAACCCATCGCCCTGCGAAATAGCATGAAAAATAATGTGCGCAGCAGTCAGAGAAGATTGATTTCCAGCAAACGAAAATTGAGACAGAACTGTGGCAGTTGACGACAGCGCGACGACAGAAGGATGGATGTCGAAACGGTGCCGTAGAAAGCCATCGGAAGCGAAATGGAGGAGAGCGGGGGAGGTCGACCCTTGGCCCACAAGTGTCACGGAATAAGGGAGCCGACAAACAACCGATAGAGGCGAGGCGGGGAGGAGCACGTCGCCATTCCGGGGAAGAGCCACTTAGCGCCGTAGAGACGCCGTCTGGGACTTAATCCCGCGGATGTGGAGAGGAGGGGGGGGTTTGTCTTCACGGGAGGAAGGGGTGGGGCGAGCCGCGCGCGCCCCCTCTCCCCTAAACAAGTGCAGCTCCGTGCCGCGAATCTCTACAAGAGCAACGAGATGAAGGCACGTGTGGACGCCCCTTCTTTCCCCCTCGACACTGTAGGAGGACGAAGGGGGGTGAGGAGGGGCGCGCGACAGGACGCGCCGAGACTTTCATTGGATTGCAGACACACACACACCTGTCCGTGTGACCCCTGTGCTCTTCCCTCCGGGGATCTCGGCTGCACCACCTGCCGCATTCGGAAACGAAAGCCTCCTCTCGCCATAGAAACGTTTTACATGGTGTGGGGGGAGGGAGGTTGGGGGTTGGCGGTCGCCGAATGAGAGCGGAAGGCTTGCTCTCCGATGCTAGCAGCCACTTCGGGTGCAGCTACTCAATCTGCACGCGGGCAATTGCTCGTGGGACGCCCAAAATTGTCGCAAGTAAGATCTAAGCCACCACCTCCGTCCAAAGCATATTCGATTCGGTTCTAACATCCCGAGATAAACCACGAAGTGACGAGGGTCAGACGAATCGTTTCTCGTTCCCAAATTTCCACACGCCGTCTCTCACTTATACATAAATGGATATGCGATGTTCGTGGGTATATTTATGAGAGAAAAACAAAAGAATAAACACTGTGTATAATGGGGGCCAGTAAAGAAATATTCGTCAGTTTACTCCGAAGAAGGAATTAACCCTATAGCGGCTATAGCCATATATATATCGCCCACTCCCGGTCAAGATTGGCCTACGACCGAAATCGGTTGGAATGATATCATTGTTACCCTGGCGACAAATTATTTCCTAATCCACCATTACTCAATGTTCATTGGATTCTCATGAACCTACTCTCAATATAAAATTATTGACTGCGCAATGGGTTATAAAGTGATCAATTTTTTTTCAAATCGTCGGCAACTATGCGTACATTAGCTAACCGAAGAAAATGAAGACCAACCTTTGAAAGAGTGCGGGCAATAAAAGAAGTAAAATTAAGGTGGCAAAAGAGGTAAGTTTCGAACGAAGAAGTAGATTGAGGACCTTCTCAGAAGAGGATTAAACTTAGGTGGAGAGATTCGAATCTACAGTAAATTATCTCTGAGCACTACCACCGATTTCAGAGCGATAACAGGCTTGGTAATTAAGTTCATTTCGCGGTTTATGATTAAAATAAAAACTCATCAGCTTGATTCCATTAGGAAATCATCCTTTACTAAATGAATTTCGGTGAAAATATCGTGTCCGTCATAAACTTTGGTCCGATCGCATGTTGTGCAAGGGAAGAAATCTAAATTCTCATTCCGATCGGCTGGTCCACCGGTTTCACACTCGCTGAGTCACGAGCAATTCCAAATGCACTCGGTGGGGATGCAATAAAGCGGAGTTCCACGTTTGTGAATGTTCCAGCGCGATCCCGCCATAAAGTACACTGAAACGTAGAACTATGAAAACGTTTCTCCACACACCCTCTCCATCCACCCTGACTCGATTTTCCAGAGTAAGTACACTCACGATAACTTCCACCACTATCACGCGTAGCACGTAAGGTGGAAACTTTGCCGAAGCAGGGGTGAAAGAAAGGAGGCGGGAGTTGTCGGCGACTGCAGAGGGGGAGGGGCAGGGGGTGCGAGAAGTGACCTCAGCGGCTTCAAAGGGTACATCGGTTTGAATCAAGAGAGGAAAGGATTCGCGGGGTTGTGAAGAGGGTTGCGAAAGGCAGGGAGCGTATGGGGAAGTGATAATGGGGGTTGCGGTGAGGCGCGGGAACTGGTGTGGGACACTAGAGGGGGGGAGGAGTTGAAGGAGATGCATCGTTTACCATTTAAATGGGGGAGTTAGTCTTCGTAAGAGGCTGACGCGCCAACGGTGGAGGGCGAGATTTCTGTTTGGGAGAGCGTCAAAGAATTATCGACTGCTCATCATTCATTGTCCGGAGGGTTTTGAGAAGAGAATTGCCACGGCAGCTTGCACTCTGCGATGGGTGTAAAGGATGCGAAAGAGAAGCCCTGAAGCGAAGGGATTTTGCAAAGCCACTTCCACGAGCACCATCTGATATTCTTTTCCACAGGGAAGTCCGCCATTGCAGGCTCCATTCGATGGCCGGATAACAGATTGCTGGCCAGAAAACCCACCATCCGAAAAAGCAAAAGGTTTTTGACGGCCCTCGTGGTCCAGGCGGGAGGATCAGGGGGGTGGAGGTAGTTTCAGGGGGGAGAGGAGAGTTGAGGAACGTTGATTAACGACGGCCGGGAAGGAGTGGACTTTCCACTTTTCGCCCGAGGAACCAATTCTCCAATTTCGATTAAATCTGCCGGCATGAAAAAGGGAGAAGGGGAAGAAAATGGGTTAGGGTCCTCACCAGTCCTCACGGTGTTTTCCCCAAAAGATGAGCAGACAAGGCTTCCCTTCCCTCCCCGCCTCCCATCCACCCCCCCCCCCAATTGAAAATTAATTAGAAGGAATTATTACCCCCAAACCCAATTTTTAAGTCGATTATTGCGAAGAGCAACGGGAGAATTCGAGATCGGAGAGCCTTTAAATGAGGTCACATTAGGAATGAAAAGAGGAGGGTGGGAAGGGAAACGGTGTGCAACCAAGATCATGCCTCAGCACCTCATTACCTCCACTCCCTAAACTCACCCCAACCGGCGTTCAAAATGTCTTCCGCGAACCACCCTCTCCGACCGCTTGAACCGTCTCCGCGGGAGGGTGGCGATGACGAGAGCTAGGGAAAAAATTGGACGGAAAAGGGGGGCAAGTGATGATAAAACTTCCCACGCGTCCCCTACAGGATGCATTCCCTTTCGAATTTCCGCCCTCTTCCGACACGCCCCGTTCATCGCTTAAAAGGGCGCGGCATCGTCTGGGGCAAAGGGTCTGGGAAGAAGTCTCCCCTCAAACGAAGAGCGAAAAACTGGGCCAACCCTCCGCCACCTCACCCCGCCCGCAGCAATAAGTCAGTGGATTCTTTCAGACTTCTCCTCCGCCTTCCCCACCAGTCCCTTCGCTATTTCGGACGATCAAGAAACACAAGCCACCGACCCTCCATTCGTCCTCCACATGGATTCATTCTTTTCACCGACAACATCTCCGCCGCTAATCTCGAAACAATCCACTTTCAATAAATAAATTTCCATTCATGTCGATCTTTAATTATACAATGTTTGTATAAAAAGTATCGATAACAATTTTTCCCTGACGTGCGCGTCAAGTGCTGAATTCAGACCGACGGTTAAGTGTGCGCATGATCGCAGGTCGTATTGGCATTGATAAGATGAGAGTGCACACCATTAACACAATAAATTTGGCGATGCGAAAGATCTACGCTACACTCGTCCCGAAGGCCTTGACGGACGACCAAGAGCAGAGTCGAGTGTCTGCTTGCGAAGACCTTATGCAACGTCATCGCGATGATTCCCCAACCCACTTACAGTCCCGACTTGGCACCGGCAGACTTTTTCCTATTCCCAAAAGCAAATTACTTCTTCAAAGGACACCACCTTGCACGCGTACCCTTAAGGACTTTCCGGAATCTGCCAACCAGGGAGCCTTCGAATAGTGGAAAAGCCGCTGGACAAAGTGTGTCGACGCTCAAGGGATGTAATATGAATAATTTTTAGTTGTTGTAGCATTATCGGAAATATCTATTTTTCGGAAAAGTTTCCTGATACATTTATACAGACCATGTACGGTTGTGATTAGAGTCTAATATGCTGACAAATGAAAAATAAAGGGAAAAGCGGGGAAAGAGGGATTCCTTTTGATGGAAAAGTTTGAATAAAATCGAAAATGTGTTCATACAAATGATAATAACGAGGAAAGGCGGACCTCGATGGGATGCGGGCAAGTCCCCGCGCGATGAGTCGGCGAGTGTTAACTCCGGGCATAAAGCAAAAGACACACAGGCATCACTCCGAAGTGCAAAAATCCCACGTTCATGGCCGTTTTTAAATACACGACTAAGAAACTGGAACCTCAAGGGTTGCATGAAATTAAGGCGTGTGCACTATCAATTGGAATGTAAACGCGAATTAAATTAAAATGCCCGCTATTTCATTTATAACTGAATGGACCCTCAATATTTAGAGTGAGCTCAAGATAGCGAAGATGATGTTGATCATACGTCGACATCAATAATTGATCATACATTTCTTCATTAATATCATCGAACTAAATCCACGATGAAGAATAAAAATCGGCATACCGTAAGTATGCTGTTTACTACTAAACATTAAGGTGGCAGCGCCCTATACATGTACTCTATACTTGAGCTCCCGAGCATTAAACATTTCAGCGCTGATACTTAGAATATCAAAACTTTGGCGACACTCTATTTGCGTTTAATTGCGATGTTCCGATAAAATTTACAATCTCAGAAACAAGTCGCGACCGTTTTTATTATGACATATTTCCATCGCCGAGAAACCCCATTAATTAAAACCCACAGTCGAAGAGTCATTTATTGGATTTTTCCGGTCTCAGCCGTAAAACCTAGTTATTACCGTGCAGCGCGACAGTCATATTGATTCCCCGTGCCCAGATAATGGACGCTGCCGGACGATTATGCCATCGATCCATTTGTCATAAAACAACCTCCCTCCCGCGTGCTTCACCTGTGATGGGGAGCGGCTACCTGTGGGCCCACCGACCAAAGGCCCCCCCCTCCCCACACGCACCCGCCCCACGCCACCTTCTCAAGAGCCCGGAGGCGCACATCCCACTGCCCTCGCGACACGTGAACAACTGCACGTTCGACCTTTCAGTGACTCAGTAATCTCGTCCGATTACCCATTGGTAGGTCCAGAGGGACCGGGAGCCCCCTTCCACGCATTGCAGACTCCCCTCCGCGATAATGGATCAAAATAATACAGCATTGACGGGCGTCTCATGATCAAGAGTGCTACTGGTCAATGAGCCTTGGAATAGTTGTCACCTTTATCTTCAATAATACGAGAATGCTTCAACTCACTTCCCGGGCACGTCAATGATTGCGACACTTTGCGAAAGGCAGACTGCCGAGATGCCCCGGAGGATTTCACCAGATACTTGCAAACAGTTGAGTGAAACGAAGATTTTTTGTTGGTTTACGAAAAATAGCCTTTTCTCATTAACTTATAGATAATGATAGTATTTCATGATTTAATTTTGTATTAACATTAGATCGCTTAAACTGATGATTTATTAAATTAAAACAATATTAACGGGAGAAATTGGCGGGGGAAGGCGCGAGATTTTGACCACCCAACCCACAGCTCTAATTCAGAACTCCGGAGTAAAATTTGAGCAGGTAACCCAATTCATGCAATCATTGCGATTAAATATGCAGATAGATAATATCATGATGCGTACGCATTCATGGAAGGCCACACATGGGCTCGTATCGCCGCCTTTTCCGAGAAATAACCGTTTCTTCGGCAGAGACTCCAGCTCTTCGAGAACGCGACCCCTTGGAAGCACAACTCCTCACACCTACCCTTTTAACCCCTTAAAATACTTTCAGATTCGAAGCAGTGAACTCCGCAAGACGTAAACCTTCCCACCTCCCTGGCGTCCAAAACGCACACCACCCACCCGTCATCCCCCTTCACTCTTCCATGCGCCTCACAACTCTCTCTCTCCCCAATTCCGGTTCTCATCCTCAAGGGGCCTTTCTTCGGCAGGAAAGAGTGTCGGCTTTGCGAGAGGAGAGAAGAGATGGAGGAGAGAGGAGAAGAAAAGTTTAGTCCCTCAAGTCAAACTTCCTTCCGCCCCATCTCAGGAAAACTCTCGCCCCAGCTCCGTGTCACAAAACGGCCTACTACCCCTCGCCCCCGAAATTCCCGGGCGTCGGGTGAAGAGACGGGACCTCCAACCCTGCCCCCTCTCCTCTCCGAAACCAACCCCGCTTTCATCAAAGTCATCCCCCTTCGGAAACCCGCGTCCCACACGCGTGCCCAGGGCGCAATCGCCGTCGGCCACGGGATTGGCGGAAGGTCCGCGAACGCCCACGGAATCCTTCCCCCTCGAGACGACAGCCGCGGCCTTCGAGTGACAAGGGAGGAGAGTCAAGCAATCATATGCGGGGGCGAAGGAGATGCGGAAGGGAAGAGAGGAGGGTACGGGCGGTGGTGGGATGGAATGGAATCTTCAAGTTGGCGGGGGGGGGGGCTTATAGTGAGGTTTATAGCGAGACACACGAGGGTCCGTAAGTTTCCTTCTCGAGGGGTGCGTGCTAGTCTGGAACCTTTCCGAGGCAGTTTCTATTCGTCTGGAGTAGTATCATGGCAATATTACGAAGGGTCTAAGGCTTGGATGTCAACACTGTTGATTCGAAGTTGGAAGTTTATTCCACTTCGCTGATCCTCGGCAACGATTGTTTATTACGTGACGACTTCTTTTATGCGTAACCCATGTTCCTCAGTTGTGATAGCTCTTCGTTGAAATTGCTCTCCCCTTTGACATCCAGGGGAGTATGATAAGTTGATGCTCATCAAAATTCCTCACATCTGTAATCAATCATCTTAGAACAACCAAAGAGCAACCAGAGGTGTAGATTGGCTTAGATTATTTAAAACCTCGTCAAATCCGCAACAGCATCACATGACTCGGTTGTTGTTAAAGAATTAACCACGAGGTTCTTACCAAGACGATAGGAAACAGGAATCTGTAAAAGTAAAACCCGCATATATGGATCACGGTTTTTGGAATAATTGCTGGCTGAATTCAGTCTCGTGCTCCTCGACCACGGGGAGACGGCAGGCGTCAAGGTGCTCCAGGCGAATGTGACAGAGCGCCAAATAAAAAAAAACTATTATACGGTTCATCGAATGAATAAAAATTAAGAGCGAAACCCGATTTAACCATTTGAGCGAACTAACCATTATGGACAAGACCGTCCGGCGTTATTCTATATTAGTTAGCCAGGCAGCCGAACTCCGAATGATATTTAACTGCCCAGCATGGCAAATGAACCGACCGGATAAATTCACAACTAACAAGGAAACTAAAAATCGAAAGAAGAACTCAATGTACGATAGACATTAACGTTTCTCATCAACGAATCCGAGGGGTGACGCGGAGCTTAGGTAACATCCCTTGTTATGAATGAGACGGAAATGAGAGAAACCGGGATGTGAATGTAATTAAGGGATGGAGCGCTTGGCAGAGCGACCGACCCCGTTACCGAGCGATCTTATCAATTCGCTCTCTTTTCGATCGCTGTCATCACTCCACTCTTCACCGGACTGCACAGATAGGAGAGGGGTGGGGAGGAGGTGGAGGGGACGTACATAATCGTTCCTCACGCCCGCGCAGAGATGGGGGCAGGAGGAGCAGCTCCCTCTGCGAGACCGCCCCAGAAATGCACACACGGAAGGGTGGTAGGGGGGAAAGAGAGGGCGAGAGAGAGAGATCAACCGCCCCAGCACACGCACGCCCTCCCCGTGAGCGAACGAACTAACGGCGCGTGGGGAGGGGGTCTGCAAACCGTTCGCGAGGAGAATGGTTGGTAGCGGCGGGGCGGGAAGTAAGTAATAACGCCCGGAATCAATAGTTCCCCTCTCTAGAAGGGGAATAGGGGGCGTGGGCGGGGGACTAAGAAAGGGGGGGGGATGCGCGGAGGGTAGAGAGGAGGAAGAGGAGAAGAAGAAGATGGATGGGTCCGACTCCTTTCCTTCTGTTCGGAAGCAATCACGCGGATGCGGATCTGGGGGAAAGGGGGTAAATCTTTAACGCTGGATGGGGAATGGGGGCAAAGAGAGCAGAGGGGGGGAGGTCGGGGAGAGGGGACGGGGGCTACCCGCCGCACCTTGACGTCACGCAACAAAAGGGTCCTCGTGGAAGATAAGATTGCGAGTGGAGAAGGGGGACGGACAGGCGGGCGGGGGTGGGTGGGCAGAGGGGCAGAGCAAGTTTGATGACACGTCGAAACCGTCAGAGGTTAAGTCGGCTCCTGAATGAAAAAAGAAATATGGTGAAGGGCCCCAGCGCGTGGCGATCATTTTAAGGGAAAGAAACGTAGCAAAGGGTGGCTGGGTGAGGGGTCAAAGAAACGGTCTAAGAACTAGTGAGAGAATCTATGAAGGACTCCCAGCCAAGGCAATAACAAGTAAGCAAGTAGAGGAGGGGCCAACTCCTCCTCTACTCGAGTATGAATGCATGCCGTGCTTATGTATGTGTACACAGACATCTTGACTCTAAAGTCAGCCCAATAAATGGTAATGTCTCTCATCTCATTAATTCCATTCATTTAAGTTGCATTTTAAATTTTCTCCATAATATCAATTATTTTAAGCTATCGCATATTACATCACTCAGTCATTTTCCGGGCGTTCGCATTAATTACGAAGAAACACGGATGATGCCTTTCACAATATATTTATTCATATTTAAAGACCTATAATACCAAATAGCAAAAATTCAGCATTAATCAAAAATATTTACTGGTTAACAAATTAAATGTCAAAGGGCTAGATACTTTTATGGTCAATTAGAAGACAATCATGAATCTTCTTCCTTCTTTCCCAACTTGGCATGAAGATATTAAGAGTGATGGGACATTGGAACGTAGTGGGAGGAGTAGGGACAGATGGGTGAGTAAGATACAGGAATCAGAATTGATCGCGGAGAGAAAGCAGAAGAAGAAGAGATTGGATCAAGACTAAAAAACCATGCTCAAACATCATTACAGGCGTAGGCACCCGTGGAAAATTCCAAGCGAAAACGTCATGTTATATCATGATTAAATAAAGGTTTGGGAACAGCGTCATTCACTTATACAGAAACGAATGAAAAAAAAGAAGTGTCAAGAAAGTTTCATAAATATCAAAATTATGTTAGTAGAATAAATACTGCTGGGGAAAGGGGCAGGGGTGGACCCTAAGAAAGGCACTGAAAGAGCAGCATAGGAAACAAAAAGAATGACAGGGAATAAAAAAACGAAGCCTCTAGGATCACGGGATGGATGAAAGAAGAAACAGGAACAAAGTTAATACGGAAATGAGAAGAAGAATGTACAGAGAGCTAAACAATGAACAAATGAGGCCATGCAAACATAGTTAATAGATGAGGAAAATGAGACATTTCAGGTACCAGGATAAGTAGAAGCATCACAAGAGAAGTTGAGTGATTGGCCATGATGTAGCTAAAGAAAACCTATAACGACCATAAGAAATTAGACTGCAGTTATTGATGAAGCCAAAAGACATTCGGGAAAGACGATGGAAAGGACACGTAGAATTAGTATCGATATTAAAAAATAGAAATGGGATATGAGACACAGGAGGATAGCATGTGTATAGAAATACTATAATGTAAGATAGAAAAAATATCAAGGACGATGAAGTGGTACAAGACAATAAAAATAGATACTAAACCATCTGAATTACTAAATAGTTGAGGTCAAAATGAAAGGAAAGGATTATTTCAACTTGAACGCAGTATTTATGAGGAAGGAATTTGGGAGAAGGTTTATAAAATATTCGCCCTCAAGAGCATCCACTTCTCCCTGCCTCGATGTCCCCTACTTCGCCACAATGCAAGCACACGGATTGAATGAACGCACTCTTATCTTCACTCTTCGCAGTCTTGGTCATCCATTGCTCTCCGAATTGATCGCTTAAGGGAAAAGACACATCAATTCCCAGGAGGAGGGGTGGTCAAGTAGGGTGCGGGGGTCAGGGGAGTGCGTACGAACGGGGAGGAAGAGAGGGTGTGCAGGAATCTGCCGGAAGAGTGGTTTGGTTCCATCGACACGGCTAATTACCGCGATTTGAAATAATGCGGGGTTCTTGAGCGCGGATTTACTAACTATAGGTATGAGAGTATTCCTCGAGGAGTTCTATACGAATGTTGACTCAATTCAGAAGCGCACTCGGTACCTTTTTTTGGCTCCATAAATTCAATATTACACGAATAAACAGTAATCAAATGGAAGCATTGAATATGAGAGGCATACAAAATAACATGCTATTAACGATTATTAGGAAACCAACACTGAGTTTTAATAGAAGATAGAAACTTTCTGAATATAAAGATTACTCAGTCAACCAATAAAAATTGTGAATTGCTACTTCAACGATACGCGACGCCAGACCATTAAGTGACAGGATATGTTTTCATTTTTCTCCTAAACACTTCTTCGGCGTAAACATTTTGAAATCAGAGAGAGGGGATGTATATTCAATTTAAAAAATCGTGGCTATAATAGCCTTCATAACTACGATTATTTGCTTACATATACGTAGATGTACACGAAGGTTTAAGAATAAAAAAATTAAGTGCCAAAAACGACAAAAAATCCAAATTCCTAGTATTATGAAAAGGACGACTGTAGTTATATGAGTTCATGATTCGCAGATCCAGAAGAAAAATACTTCAGGGTAGAGGCGTGACGTCACGGCAGTTAGCAAAGAAACTGTGTCGCAGGGAAACGGGAGCGATATTCTTTGATAAAAAGCGGACGTAAAGCTGAAGTCGAGAAGGCGAAATGTTTAGAGGATGGCAAGCACTAATGACTCCCACACGCGATTTGGAGTAAATATAAAGAGCAGAGGATTTTATTCCGGAACTGAGAATTTTTAGAGCAAAAAAATAACATATGGGGGCGGCCGTCGTAAAGACTCGGAGGCGGAAAGAAAACATTCGGTCGCCCGTTTCGCTTCCAAACAAGAGACGGCAAAAAAGGGATTGGAGATGGAGGGGGGGAGGAGGGTGGGGGGGATTTATACACAAATAGTCGAGGAGCAGGAGGGGGCCTGTAAATGCCGGAAGTGTCGGGGGAGGGCAAGGAGGCGCAAACATAACCGACTGCGATGCTCAACTCAAACAAGAACGAATTTCCATATATGCCGGCGCCCCAAGGCACCAACCATGCCCTCCCCTCCAACCCCACCCCACCGACAACCACTCCTCTTTTCCCGCCCACAGACAAGCACAAAGATCGTTTGCTCCCGTTATTCCGGAAAATTCACATCCTCCCCTCCAGTCAGGGCATTACCTTCCCGGCCAAATAAAAAAACAAAATGGAGGGGCATCCACCCACCATCCCTCCCTCTGTCCCTCGCCCCCGCTCATCAAAGCTCCAAACACTTCCCCTCAGCCCCCCGGACGCCACGACCAAGGATGGAGGAGGAGGCGGCCTGCCCCGGACACCCCCGCTTCGCCGCAGACGCACCAACGCCGCCCTAAATCCGGGAGTGGCGGGAGAAGCAGCGGACGAAGGAGGGGGGGGAGATAGAGGGGAGCAGGACGGGACGAGGAGGTAGGTGGTATAAAGGAGGAAGGCCGATGAGAAAAATTCAAAGGAGGTGGGGATGGAAATAAAACAATCGAGAGACGGCCTTTTTTCAGCTTCCCCCTCCTTCTGTCGAAGTCCAACACGAGAGTATTTAATTTCCTTTGATTGAAACGCGTAATTACTGGCTATAAATTAACTCAAGCGGCAGTAGAAGGAGCAGAAGGGGTTGGAGCGAGAGCGCGGCGCGGAGAGGATGGGTGGGGAATGTTCGGAAACCCGACGTGGGGAGTGGGGCTGAGAGCGGAAAAGTTTTTACGGTTTTCCGGGCGGGGGTGGGGAGATAGCTCTTAGATGAGGGTGGGTGGGAGGGTGGGCGGGACGGATTTGGACGTGGATTTTTTAGGGGGCGGTGGCAAGGGGAGGGCGGGGGAAAGGCAGGGATGGGGGGGACGCGGGCGAGAGGGGAAATGCGCGATTAGGGGAAGGAGGGTGGGCGAGTACGAGATTAGGGAGCGGGGAAGAGCGCGCACGCTTGCGGGGGGCGGGGTGAGGGAGGGAGGAAGGGCTGAGCAGTAGGGGGAGGACTGAATCAAGGGATTCGTGAAAAATGGCGGAATTAGCGAGTTATTTAAATACTTTGAGAATGGAAGGGGAGAGTGAGCATTGGGCTGGGAAAGGGTGAGAAAGGAGGATATTCCGAAAGAGATATGGAGGAAGAGGAGGCGTGTCGGCGAAAGGAGGGAGGAGGCGTCGCGGAGAGAAAAAACCAGGGGCCACTCGAGAGGAGCAACCACCGAAGCCCTTGCCGAAACCATTGCTCTTAGGCAATCGAAACGGGATGATTAATGCAATCATACCGGTAACTCACGAATATGCGAATCGATAACATCGATTCAACACTCAAAAATTATTTAAGCCTATTCGCACGCCTAACAGATTAAACAACACATATTATTTTTCTCGAATTTTCATGGTATTCATGCTCGAAATCCATAAAATATACACAAACAGCTGCAGATCGGTTATTTCCTTTCTTTGAAGGGGTGTGTTCAGTTAATTAAAAAACACTGCAGGGCATGGAGAATGTCCACGGATAAACTAACGAATCGGTGGAGGGAAAATCACTCCACCACAACATCCACCACTCCATGCCCCTCGCGTAGTCTCAACCATCTGATTTTCAATTTCGCATTCAAAGTTGAATTGGAAGCGCTTCGCGCGATGTAAAAATGTGAAACTCTTGAATTTAAAACCCATGATGCTCGCGAATAACAGGTTATATCTGACCAAAATATGAGCCTTAGGATTATAAAAAAACTGAGGTGAAATGGATACACGATAGACAGTTAAGAGCAAATAAAAGATAATGATTTGAGGCACTGGAAATTAGGTGCTAAGAATAGTACTAAAAATAAAATGGATGGACAGTAGGCAATAAATGAAGAAGTAATTCGAAGGATGGGTGATGAGAGAAGCTAGTGGCAGGGACTTTTAAGAAATGGGAATTTGAATGGACGTTTTCGGAGGCAAGATGATATGCCGAAGATCATAACACAAAGGAAAAATGAAGGAGTAGGATTACAGGGGGGGCCCAGGACGAAATAAAAAGATCAATGGGTGATTTAGGATATTGAAAGAAGGGAACAGGGCATGTTGCGAGACCTACTACAAACCAATCCTCAGGTTGATAACCCTTGAGAGGAACTAGGAGGACAATTCACGATCGAACTTAAGTAATAATTTCATTTCATTAAATAGAGGTGTTTCTGCGAAGCTGACTGAGACGAAAAATCTGGCGTGGGCAAATAAAGTCCTTGTGTTAGGAGGATGCACGAAATAAGTAAGGATTTTTGCATGGGGTCGAAAAGTCTTTAGGATTGCCTTCGACCGCTCCGCAACTGCGAACGGGTGCTCCGTCAAAACTTTAATCTGAACTCGGTAGGACAGGAGGGCTTTAAGCTGTCGCCGATCCTGCGTGCGCGCAGAATCGGCAAGAGCAGATTTTTCAGGAGGGAGAAAACAGATGGACTCGGGGAGGGGGACTGAGAGAGAGTGGGAGGGTGAAGGGGAAGGGGACGGTCGGTCAACGGGTGGCGGCGGAGGGTGGAAAGGGATGGGGGCACCGACGAGAGATTTGGGCTGTGGGCGGTGCTGGGGGTGCGTCTGTGCGGGGAGGATGGGAGGTCGCGGATCGCAAAATAACGTACGATCCCGAGCGATGACAAAAAAAAACTCACGACGAAAATTCACCCACTACTGCAACACTCGTACCAAGGTACCCTGAGAGGCAATTTAAAGCTGTGTAAGACACAAACACGTTGAATATTAATCCTAAACGGAACTGCAATTATCATTTGCTATCATTATAATCATTATCATTGATTCCCAAAGCTGTCTCTTACTGCTGTAACTGCTGCTTTCCAATTTATTTATTAATCGACAGATATTTAGAGTGGCATCTTTCAATTACCGTTTCATATCTCTTTCAGGGACTTACGTTTTGATCGTCACCTTCCTTCCGCGTACATCGACGTTAAATATACTGTGTCGAAAATATGCTTTTTCAAAATTAATCTCGTTACGATAACTTTTAGAGCTGTTTTACGAAAGGTTACCAGTCGTTGCAGGTCTCAAACCCGCGGAAAATAACGCCTAATATGGAAGCTTCATTTGGCATTTTCCCGGTGCTAAGACAATTAGTAATGCAAGGCGGTTCGTGGCGCGGAGCTGAACCACGAATATAGGAGAAAGATGGTTTGCCAGATGAGTTGACGTGGAGTTGGCCGTACTTGAGACAGAGTGCAGCGGGCGAAGGAGGGTCCCGGCGGGGAATAAGGTTGCCCGATCGAAACTATTTATCCAAGGGAAAACACGGGAGATTTCCCATTATTAACTGCAATGAAAAAAACTCATCCTTTATAATTTATTTAAAGCATATATGTACATATACACGTATATATACATACACACACACGCAGATATATATATATATATATATATATATATATATATATATATATATATATATATATATATATATATACACATACACACACGCGCGCGCGCGCGTGGGGGTGTATATGTGAATGAAGTGAACACTATGATAAATATCTGCATAAATACGACAGTTTTGAACTCGGATATACGGTTCATGAATTCAAAGCAAAGCGATTTAACCAAAACCATCGAACCGTTTATTCGTAATGCGCGTATAAATGAAAAAATCCAAGCTGAAATACGAAGTGCCGTGAGGCGTGGTGGAGACGCCATGGATCTGAGGGGCGATGGACAAAGGGCGCTGTCCCCGGTGGATCGGCGGCGAATAAGGAGAGGAGGGCGAGAGAAAGAGAGAGAGACAGAGAAGAAGAGTGGAAACATCGGCAGAGAAAAATACACACAAAAGTAAATCCCAGACGAAGTTCGCACCGAGTCGACCCTCCTTGGGAAAAGTTGTAACTTAAAGCCACGATAACATTTTCCGGTCCCCTTAAAATAGATCCAATTAATGCTCCGAAAAACGCCGAATTTCAGGCGACGAGAGGAGGGACCGGCTAAGAGCCGAAGATCTGGGCGGTGGAAGAAGGAAGCGAGGAAGAGGTGGTAGGCTTGGGTGGACGGGAGAAATTAAATAAGGGCAAAGGAGGGAGAAGCAGATGGAGGGAGGGGAGGCGAGAGGGATCTCATTTTAGAAGGGGAAAGAGAAAACACACACACCCATTGGGGAGGGAAGGAGGGAGGGAGACAAAGGCCCCTCCCGCCGCGGGCCTCTCACACGACAGGCGTGAGATTCTAAAGAATTTCGGCCTAGGGAGGAGGCGTGAGAGGGAGGGGGGGGTGGTATAATAAAATGATGGGAATGCGAGGTGGGCAGCGGCGGGGGGCGAGAGAGGGTTGGAGGGCGGAAAGAGGTGGAGGCGGGAGGGGGTGTGGATGGTAATGGTTTGGTCGTGGCTGGAAGGAAGGCTGGAGAATGCGCGCCCGGAGTTAATAGCCCTAATGATGAATGCTCCAAACTCGAGAGAGAATTTGGCATCCCTTTGCGCCCTCCCACCATTCCAACTCCCGCGCCTTCTTTACAGAAGCGAGGTAATTGAAAAAAAAGAAGTGAGAGGGAGAGCGGCGGCTGATGGAGTGAAAATAGCGCCGCCGGAGAAAGGGCCCCCAAGGCGGCGGCCCGCACGCGCCCCCGATTTCCCCGCGGCGCTGCCCCTCGGGCTTGGGGGGCCTGAGATCGAGGCACTGGCACCTGAGGCAGATCTTCTGTGCGGGAGGCGAGGTTCGACAGGGCAAGTACGTGCCCCGAGTGACCCCAGGGATCCCCCTCCTCCCAACGAACGCAGCAGGATGAACGGGACCCCAATCCACACCTCGCAGTCAAAAGATGATTGGGACGCTGGCGTTACCCAACGGCTGAGACGACATCCAAACCAAAACTCGATTCGAGAAACTCTAAGGCCTGGCAATGGTACGGCCCGCAAGGATCGAAGCACTATTATAACCGTCAAACTTTGATGGCGTGACCACTTACCCGGGGGACATCTCTCCCCAGAAAACTCGATTTCATTTCCCGTACGTGCAGCATGCGTGTGTGGGAGACGCGACATTTAACGCTTCGAACCCAATTATTGAATGTGGGAACAAGAGGGTTCAACTGATAACATGTCACTTTAATAACTCATTAATTGCAATTTAAGCTCAATATTTATTATTTCCCTGCATACATCGCGGTGAAGGAATTACGGTAGTCATTTTTACTCGAATAAGTCTTTCACAATGTCACGAGGCATTTAACGAGATAACGTAACAACAAACATCTCCATCTGCAAGTTCGCAAACAAAGAAAGAGCATTAGACAAAGACGATTCCAGGTAAAAATATCTCATCTTAACTTCACGCTTACTCCACTAGTACCCTTTAAAACGCAATCTTGAGGGAATTGAAGGATGCTTACGAAAATGTAGTACACAAAAAATATGTATGTATGTATGTGTATATATATAATTATATTATACATATAATTATATATTACATATAATTATATATTTTTTATACATATAATTAAAATTATCTTTAATCACTAGGCCAATTACGGTAAATTAGGATTGCAATAACATAATCAATTTTCATTATGCAAATATTATTAAAAGAGAGAAGGTAAGTTTCCAAATGTCAACCGTTCAAATTCACTTCAATAGACCAGCGGCGGAAAATAATCTATTTACAGGAGTTGACATGACATTGCTAAATTTACGGCTATAATTGCATAAAGAAACACAATTGTTACTTATAACTGCTCCAGGCATGAAGTGCAGAATGTTTTATCCAACAAAAAGTAAAGAATAATTACGAGAGAACAACGAAGCTTCGTGAATAAAAACAAGCTTGACTTAAAAAATTAATGTGAATCTGTTAAGAGCTTGCATCCACTAAGCGAGGAAAATAAACAGCGACAAGTAAACTAAACTGCCTTAATAACCGCACCAGAATAAGCATTCATAACTTCTGGACAAAAGTCCGAGAAATCAAAATACCACCACCACCACATCGACCATTTCCCTCTTCGCTCCCCCGAAAACAAAGCACTTCCCCCGGTCACGTCAAGAGCGAAAAATGGAGAGTGAGGGAGGGCAAAAAAATAAAAAAACGAGACGCGACACGCCAATTCTCCCCCGCCGTCCTCCTCAACTTCCCGGATTAAGAGAACAATAAACAAAAATTGCAACTCGCTCGACAATGGGAGGCTGGACGGGAGGACAAGAGGTAGGTGTGCCATTCCACCCTCGCCAAACAATCGCCGCTGCACAGCTTCCCCTCCTGTCCGCACCGCTGCACATGGCGCCACCGCCGCGGCGGCGGTCCTTCACCCCACCCCCGGTGGTCCCCCCCCACCCGCTCGCCCCCCTCCACCCCCCACAAGACGGGACCGCAAATTCAGGACGTCGAAAGAGTGCACACAAAAGAAATTAATGGAGGCCTTTCGCCTTTCTTCCCACTGGGGCACGAACAAGGAATGAGAGGCGGGGAGGAAGGTGTTTCACGCGATGGGAAAGTGAACAAGGTAACAGAGAGAGAGAGAGAGAGAAAGGGAGGGAGGGATGCGGGGTACTGAGCACTACACAGGCAGCCAGAACTGGAAACTGGAAGACATGGCTCGCAAAAGGAAGATCCCCTCTTTTTTTATCACCAGTGCGGCGTCTTCGGAATTGCCACCTCGTGCCGTCAATAAATGTCGAGACATCATCATGACACACATTCCAAGTGCAACTCAATTTGAATGAACCGAGATCTTGCGACTGCAGTGCCACAAGAGACATGAAGGATAACAGGTGGGTTCCATACAAAACGTGGAAACATTAGCCCATTCTCCGAAGAAATAGTTTTCAAATTCACTGCTGCCACACTATATATTGAAGAATAAATATACTACGGCCAAGTTGAGATAAGAATGCTACCATCAGAGGGACTTTCGCGGCGTTGAGCTATATTATAAGGGAGGTGCATAACAATGGGTTAAGAGATACTTCCTTGCGAAAAGAGTCAAATATTTTCCTCCTAATATAAAACGACACAGGAATGCTAGGAGTTATTGCAAGGAGTGTCATTGACTACTTCAAGAGGAAGTCAATAGTACGTGGTGCACACTTAGAGCGCGCGCTGGTACGTAGAACTCTGATATCTCAGGTGCCGGACTGAAGTTGGCAGCGCTCGTCTCTACTTACTACCTAAATGGTATCCGGCAAGGGCCTGCGGCAGGGGGTGTTTCTACACTCGAAGTGCAACATCAAAATTTCAGTTTTGGTTAATTGTTAGTAACCAATAGATATATGAACTCTTAAGACTGAAAAATTGAGATAATGTTAACTACAGCTACAGACATCTGCACTACGGTGTCTTAGAGCGGAATACTTTTCCATCCATATGAGACGACCTGCTAGTAACAAGAATGCAATAAATTAAGGGTTAAATAAAATAGTAACGATACACTAGGATCCATATAAAGCAAATAGAAAAATACCTAATTCCCTCTTAGAGCGATTGGATACAGTCATTCGGATCCCTTACCGCTTGCGGGAAAAATGACATCTTCAATATGTCGGTTCAACACTTAATCAATATAATCTTATTTTCATGATCTCTCCTACCACAGTACGATGTGGCTAAATATACATATTCCACTGCTTCCAATTCGTGCAAGAGATCTAATCTGTAATTTAACATTCGTTCCGTGAGTGAGTCCTTCTAATAATCCATGGAGACATTTTATCATAATAACCTCACACAAATCTAATTCCTCTACCCTGCACGCGATCTAATTCGGCCTTTAATCAAATCATCTTTTCGTAGGGAAGAAGAATATCCTAAATAAGCCCTAATTAGTGAATGATAACATCACTCGTTAACACTCTCGTCAAATTTCCTAAATTTTTATTATTATTTAGGTAAACAACGGTAAGGTAGGTTTTTGGATGGGCACAGCTACCAAAGAAATATTTTGTCTCTCCTACATGACGCAATCCAGCCACCTACTCTATATCAAGTCCTTCTTCATGTCTGTGTACTTCCTTCCTCCCTTCATCCCGTCCAACACCCCTATCCTATTCTTGCCATTTCCTTGTTTGCCTAACATTCTCCCCTCTATCACGATCATCAACATCCCACTGCCGATCAATACGACCTTCATCCATTTTTCCGGCCTCCTTATGATTTCTCCCAACAATCTCATCTCCTCCCCAACCATTCCTAGCACTTCCTTAATGGGTTTACTTTCTGTCAATTTCACCTTGTCCATCCTTCTTTACACCAACATTTCAAAAGCCTCCAATCTACGTCTATCCTCCTACTTCAGCAACCATGTTTTCGCGTCTTACCTCTCCTAATCCCCTCCCCTCTCCTAACAAAACACAACCTGACGTTCCACACACTACAATCAAACCTTCTTCGAATCCGAATATTCCTTTCTCCCTTCAATCCGTTAAACATGATGCCTATCCTTTTTCTTGCCCTCTCTCGCCTGCCCAACTTCCTCTATCTACATCACAGTCTTCAGCATTCCATATCCAAGCAACACGCTCTACCTTCCACGATTTCCTTGGATTTTCCGCAGCAAACCTCTCTCATCTCCACCGCCCTATTACTCCGTTCTTTCTTTTCCTTTCTGCTCAATATACGTTTCATGCTTCTCCACATTTCCTCAATACCTTACTAATAAATCCTAATTTTCTGCTGGGTGTAACTTGACAACATATTCCTCGCATATGTTTCATCCAACAAAGGTATTTAAAAAGTACTAAATCAAAAGTACCCTTTCTATTTCGGTAGTTTTTATGCAGTACGCGTTCGGAAAAGAATCACTTGTATTCCAAAAATTCATCACTACACACCATTGAATTTTCAAACCTATATGCTGTGTCGCACCAACGCTGCTACACTGCATTACGGTAATCTGCAAATGCCGCTCTATTCTCCGGAATACGGATGACTGTGTAAACTACTGTGCAGTCGGCAAATAAGCACACCTTACTATTAGTCACGTGGAGTTAATGTACTTGATGGAATACGTCCCTTCGACGCAACGTTCTGCTGCTCTCGACTCAATACACGATCACAGACTTTGTCACTAGGAAACCTCACCACGGCATTAAAACGAACACGCGTCAGGAGAAAGTTGGGCCGGAATCGCATTCCGTCGACCCGGCTATCGGCATCGAGGCCCGTTCCATTTCGATTGGGATGCACATTTTTCGGCGGGAGCAATGTATGGCGCCTCGGCATGTCATCGCGGCGACACCGCCAAGACACGCAAGTGGAGGATACCACGGAGATGGAGAATTTTTTTCTCTGATTTCGCCATCCGGAGACACTTCTTCATTCTGGATCAGCATAGACTCTCTCTCAGACTCCCTCCCCTTCTCCCACACGCATCCCCTTCGCCATCTCGCAAACGGCGGCGCCGTCCCTCGAGGCACACTCCCACCGCCACGCCTCCACCCCTTCCCCACCATTATTCCACACACTCCCCGGCACACACACACATGCGCATTGCCGTGAAAACTAAAACTCCTTCCACGGTCACAGACACAATCGTAAATCAATTCCTTGGGCTACCTGTTGATCTGAAGCGAACCACCCCCCAATACCGAGTCTCCTGCTCCCCTTGATCAATCTTCTCCCCCGCCCACACACCCTTCGCTTCCCTCCAGCCCTCCCCGTCTCTCTTACGCCCACGCTTCCCTGAGACCTCCTCCCCCCTCATCAGAAACCTATCGCCCCAATGCAATCACGTGGCTGGCCGCTCGCAAGGCGAATGCAGTTCGGGCTGGGTATCCAGCGTCAGCCGCACTCGTGCTCCTCGCCAGTAATCGAGGCCGCACATGAAGGTCGAACGCTACGTTACGAGAGGCATGACGGTAGAGAAAGACGCAGGGAAAATCCGACGTCTCCCACGCTGTTCACGTAAATAGTTACCAATGTCATCGCATTATTCGAGGGAGTGAACGATTGAGGTCATGGGAGTAATCATAAACATTGTTACAAATTAAATAGTTACTTATAAATACTAATAAAAGTTACTCCCTCTAATTGTTACTAAATTATGCAATTTCAATAGTAATAAAGCGTCCATGACTAGCAAACATAGTCGGTAAACTGTTGGCATTCACTTTAAAAAGAAGCTGCTAGTTTTACAACGGTTTTTGGCCAGAGTTTGGCTCTCAAAAGCAAAAAAATAAAAGCCATTTAACGAAAGCAATACATATCAATATCAACCCAACATCCATAATATTTAAAATAATTCGAATGTTGATTTTTACTGGTACCCTGCAAGCAACTGCAACGGTGTGCGGCAAGGGGTGAACACACACAAGACTAATTTTGACTCGAATATTTTTACCCCTACCGCAGTCGGACGATGTTTTTCTGATACCTTATCGTTCGTGGGAAAAATGACATCTTAAATCTATCTATTATAAATACCACATGTGCACTTAACCTCTAAATTAATTGGCATGATCTCAACTACAGTAGGACGATGGAGGCAAAAATATATTTTATAAAATAATTATAATTTATTTATAAATCACTACTAAAGAGACATCCTTCCAATACATGCAAGAGATTTAATCTGTAATTTCACCTTCGTTTCGTGAGTGATTTCCAGCCTAGCTGCTCTAAAATTATGGATACGCTCCTCAGTTCGTCGTAACAGTGCTTTTACAAATCCTGCCCCTCTACGCTGCTAGCGATCCAATGCGGCAATCAGTCCTACGAACGAGGCCTAACCAGCGAAAGGTAATATTACTTTTTAACCTTTTCATCGCATTTACCAAATACTCTTCTAATTAATCCTAATTTTTTGTTGGCTTGTCCACATATTCCCCGTCTGTGTTTCACCCAGGAGAGGTCGTGAGTGAAGGTAACGCCGAAATATTTACTCGAGTGTACACATTCAATTTCGGTGTTCCCGATGCAATAGGCATTCGGGAGGGCCGAAGGGCTCATAATTAATGATTGAGTAGAGTCAGGGTTTATTTGCCGTAATACCAATGGAAAGGATGCATCCAATGCAAATAAATTTCCAAGAAACGGTTCGGTTTCCACGGTGTACAATGGATCTAGGCATTCATCCCGGCAGTCGCTTTCAATGGCCACAGCTCGCATCAAGTCACGAGCATAAGAACGAAAGGCCGACAGTTTGGGGTGCACCGAAATCCTTTTCTCTTAGTCACCCGACGTTTATCACAAAGCTATGGTAGCCAGAAAATTTACATTTCGCACGGAGTTGCCTGAAACGATTTTATGAACCTGCCCTCAAGAAGCTCCTCCTGAAGCCGTGCGTCGTAGCCAAACTGCTCAAATCCAATATGAAACTAGTTACAGAAAAAATAAAAGCCGGTGACTTGCCTGTCGTTACCCAGAGGCATCACACCGAATTTAAACTATAAAGATATATAGTTCAGCCATCAAAAAGAGGCCAAACCAAAGCTCTTGGCACTTATGCAGTGGACCCGTTTTTGGACGGAGACGCAGAGCCATTGGCTGGTGGGGGGATTTAGGGTGGTTCGTATGTGTGGGTCCCTTCCTGTAAAAGATCCGATTCTCTGTGTCCTTCTCGAGGGGGGGCTGCCTGGCCTCGTGCAGGTTGGGAGTGGCGACCGTTGGGAGAATACGCAAGGGACGAGATGTCCAGAAGATAGAAGTCAATGAGCGCGTAGCCCAGAAGGGGTCCATCCTCGGGTTGGTGCTATATTGTACAACGCATTATATCCCTGTCGGTAACTTCTCCTGCCCTCCCCTAATCCCCTTCTTCCCAATACTACCACACCCATCTCCCTCCAATTTCCTCGCTCCCTCGCACACCATTTTGTATTTTTAGCACCCTTCAAGCTACCGCTAGGGTGCGGGGCAGAGGGTAAATACAAGCCAGACTAATTTTTACCCGAATGTTTTTTTCCATAACGCAGTTGGACGATGCTATTTGGATCGCTTATTGTTCGTGGAAACACATCTTAAATCTAAAAAAACCTAAAGCATCTGCTCCACAATTAATCTCTCTGCTTTTTTTCATATGATCTCGCCTACCGTAGTACGATGGGGGTAATAAACCAATTGCAACATCAAAGCTTAAGAGACATCTTTCCAATTTCCGCATGAGATTTAATCTGTTATTAAACCGTGAGTGATTCCCTGCCTACTAGCTCCACTTATCTTTCGGATACGCAACTAAGTTTATCAAAACAACGTTTTACCAATCTAGCTCGTTTACGCAGGACACGATCCTTTTCGGCAATCAATGAATCAACCGTCAGAATGCAACCAGTTTTTGTTTGGCCTATACAGAGGGAACTAGTCCTGTACGCAATGATTAATGTATCCTATTAAATCTATAACCTTCACGTACATATTAATGAATTAGTACAAAGGGACTGAAGTAGTATGTTCCTGCTATTTAGCAATACTCTTGTTAGAAGAGTTATCCATTTTTAAGAAAAGCATACGTACTCATTGCATCTGTAATGGTTCAAACAGCTGTGAAAATACTCTACAGGGAGTGGTTGAGGGAAAAACCGAGCGATAATCTCGCACTTTTCAGCACTCATTCTGAGGAAATTTCATACAACCTCAGTAGGACGTGTTTTGCGCTGGAAAGCTGTTAAAAGCACACGGGAACGTGAATAACCCTGTTTCTCACGGAGGAGTAAGTCCTAGTCGATCTCGGGATCAGGCAAAGATGGCCACCTACTCCCAGTTCCAGAATTTAGGGCTCGACAAAGGACTAGACCGAGTATTAAACGGAGAAATGAGACGCAAAAATGAAATTCCATAATAATTCATTTCGGCCTTGGTTAAAAATATGAATGAATAAATTCTGGCCCAAAATAGGTTGACGCAGTGAAATTTAACGACCTCCCAACCGTGATCGCCCCAACGAGCTGTGCATTAGACCAAACGATGAACAAGAAGAAGACGAAGGAGACGAAAAAATTATCTGTTTCAATCAAACTTCCTTAAGTAGTTCGGATTACGCGCATCGGTGGGAAAGGCAAGCGCACGAAGGTGGCAAGTTTTAACGATCAACTCGTTTCGGGGAAAAAGCTTCTTGCACCTAGTTTTAACCCGAATAAACAAGCTATTTTACGGGGGATATTGTTATAAGAATTTCCACTCCCCATAATAAACGGAAACAAAGTTTGTGGCCAAGGAGGAGAGGGACATATCGTGGGGCGGGGCGATAGGGGAACTGAAATCCTTTCTCCTCCTCTACCCCCGTCGTTTCCTCCGACGCCACGCCCCAATTCCACCTGCAGTTCCAAAACTCCCAAGACTTCCCATCCCCTCCCGCCCACACAACACTACCCTACGCTAGGCCAGGCGAAAAAAACGTGATCGAAGATGAGAGGTGGGAGAAGAAAGAGAAAAATACTTGCGGGACGGAGCAGTAGCAACAACAAACAATGTATTCTAGTAATCGGAGTAGGATGTATTATCAAGCCAATTAAGGCACACCGTCTAATTTCCTCATTTTGGCTCAATTATCTTCAAACGGAATCCGCGGCCAAAGTTTGGCAATTTATGGCAAGGAGAGAAGCCGCGGCAGACCCGGGGAGAGCAGTCATGCCGAAAGCAAAGTGAGGGGGATGTTTTGGAGGGTAGGGGGAAGGGCCCGGAGGATTTGCAGTGGGTGGGGGTAGAGAAGGGCAAGGATAACAAAGGAACGTTTACGCTCCAGCGTAATGGTGGAAGGGGGCGAGGAGAGAAGGAAGCAGGCAATCGATTTCTAGATTTTAGGAGTGAGCGGGAGTCCGGATACGAATTCCCATTCCAGGACCCCCAAAACACACCCATAAACACCATTTCCTCCCCAGGAACCACAGCGACCACCGCCAGGTGGCAGCGGCGGCACCAAATCGCGAGATGGGTACGAGTCCATATATCCGGCACCGAGTGTTTGCACCCAGCAGGAAAAGAGAGGCGCTAGGCGAGAATGGGGATGAGGAGAGACTGCGTGGTCAGAGGAGGGAAGAAAGTGCCAGCTAGGGGGGCCGGGGGGAAAAAGGGATGGGGATTTGGCGCTGTTCGAGCACTGAGGCACCGTTGAGATATGGCGGGGTGGCAGGCCGTCGGCGCACTGGAAGACGACACAGCATTTGGCAGATATTATGCGTCCGCTATTTCTTTCACGATGTCGTCCTTCGCAAATCAACTCAGTAGAAATGAAAGCGAAAGATCATAGACACAACGGCCGACGATCATATTAAACTATATTAACGCGGCTACTACTCAATAAGTAAATTGGTAGTCCCACAGTCACACGAATCAAACAAATATATTTTTACGTCACCGCTCGTTTAAAAGACTAACTTGACGGTAGTTAAGCCATCATTATACATTGAATGTCACGTCGCCACTTTCCGTGCCTCCTATAATGGGTATCCCGTAAATAAATTTATCGATTTGCATCCGCGCGGCAAAATTTTTACGATTATTGACAAACACCAGAAAGAAACGTATACGTTCAGATTCACATGCAAAAACAAAATCGAGCCAGGAGAAATATGAAATCTCTTCAAAGTCATTTGAAAAAAATTCATTCCATCGGTGGTGATCCAAGCAGGTGCAAAGAGGCCATGGAAAAAAAATGATCATGCCTCCGATTTCCAATATATATGGCGCCGGAACAAATACTACATAAAAAAGACGAGGACGTAAAATTTCATCAAGCGGCTGTCATTCCAAAGAGCTGACATGTGATACAAAATGCACACTGCGGGTGAGGCGGGGGGAGCGAGCAGGAAGAGTGCTCACCTTACTCAGGTTAAACAACATGCACGACTTCCAAATACGCCAATCCACTCGAACATTTTTATTGACGTCTTGTTGGAGCGGTTGAGTTGCAAGTGCGTGGGAGCGTTTATATTCAGTTCCCCTGTGTTTGTATAATTGTTTTGAAAATTGGGAGATGGCAGGGATATCAGACGACATCGACCGCGAGAGTACACCGTGAAGTGAGCGTAGGGTGTGAGGCGAAGAAGAATCGTCCGCGAGGCGGAAAATTGGCAACATTGCACGATGAACGCCGATGGCCGTCATGAAAAAACAAAAGAGGGAGCGTGTGGCGAAGGGTGGGTGGGTGTGCGACAACCCGAACGCCGCGATGGTAACCCGCGCCGGGCGGGGCACAATGCTTACAATCGCCGATAAAAGAAGAGGCGAGGTGGGCGCGGGGAAGGGCGCCGATGCGGGTTCGGGAGGAGTGCATCGCGAGCAACAATGCACCCACTCGAGCACCGCCCCTCCATGAGCCGCGGGACCCGGCCGAAAATTTCCGCTTTTTCGAGAGACTGAAACGGTCAAAGAGGGCCACTCGAGCGACCGAGGCTTGAAACGGAATGGGGAGCCAAAAGATAACAAAAGAAAAGTGATGACAAAGAGGGAATCCGTCGAAGGCATTGGAGAGGAGAGCCCGTTACATTTTCTTTCGCAAGCTTTAGGCTTGGCAAAAAAAAGTAGAAGAGAGAGAGGTTGAAAGGGCGTCTAATATGTATTGAGGGAGTTCGCGGAGGGGCCCATCAGTCCGACTCGTCCAATGGCTTAATACTATCAGCTGGCTGATCAAGAGTATAAAAATACTGGAAAAGGTAAGACCAGTTTCTTTCCATCTTCAATTGCTTGAGCTTCAATAGTTCAACACTCAATTATATCAATTAGTCTCCCAATTAGATCTGGTCCGCGAAGAGCTTTAACATCCTTTTAAAAAGTAGCATAAATCAGGCCAGCCATTCTACTCAAATCTCCTATAAATATTATAGCAAAAATAAATTTACTCGCATAACGGCTGTCGGCAATACTTAAGACAGGAGCACCAAAAAATCATTATGGCACTCAAGATTCACAAAGGGATGGCCAAAGTAGGACATTATAAACCCCAGAATGACCACACTAAATATATTAAAACTGGGGAATAAAAATATATTTT